>NC_025993.2:90833069-90848069 GCF_000442705.2 Elaeis guineensis | reverse complement strand
CAACTCGAAAAATTACACTAATTCTTTAGCGGGTACTAGAATCCACACAGACTGTATTTGGGTCCGAGTATGGCTTAACCAATCTTAGTGTATCCATGAATAGGTTCATAATCAATTATTTCTTTAAACAACTTCTAGCAATGAGTTTTGTCCTAAGCATCCCTTCAGCAGGCGTGTGGCGCCTCCACTAAAAGTTTTGGTTAGGTCCAACCATTAACATGGCACACTAAGTGCATCCAACAAACAGATATCCAGGTCTGAGTATGGCTCAACCAACCTGAGTATTAATCTGAAGATACATCATGATGGTCATATGATGAATAACAATTTCAATATGTAATAGACACTAGGCGTGTGGTACCTCCAATGTCTATTTAGAATATTAGACTCATTATCACGCACCTTAATGGGAGGTAATGATCAAGTTATCTCATAACTTTATCACTTTATGGACCTAATAATTTAGAAGATTTAATTTTATTGATCTTTGAATAAGAAAAGAAGTCGACTTGCAAGCTGCAAATCCTTTCACTGACTTCATCAAGTCATGTAAAGGATTAGACACAAGCTAGTCTAAAGATACCTACATCAGTCATATTGATTCACCTTAATGGTATGGGTCTGTATGAATCGACCAGTGATATAATCAAAATATAATCTATCATGTTGATCAGGTAAGTGAGATCAGTGGGAGGAATCTACCCTTAACTCACAGTAGATGCATCTAGATGAATAGCTTTCAATTAAAAACTACTTGATCGAATCTGCCAAACTTACCTTAGATACCAACTAGTCAATTAGTTTCGATTTGATCCACCAGAAGATTCGAGTTCAACCACGGAGCCATAATCATGGTCTATTTATTAAGGTCAAACATATGGACTTGATCAAACTATAACTATTAAGATTGATGTAGAAAAATACTAATCTGATCTAATTCAACACTTGATTAGATTTAATTAATTTCGCTACATGGTCCATATATATTTCTAACCATAGGTCTAACCTATTAGAGACTTGATTCATGCTAATCCTTGCCCATCATTTTATGTGGTGTCTTAATAATTTTTAATTCTTAAATCTAAATCATTCAAAACTTAATTCATAATTAAGTATGGGAAACGTGTGTTTCAGTCTGTAGAACTATTCTACAAGGGTTTCAGATGAAGCATATTATATATTTTAATATATAAAAATAAATTTTTATAATATATTTAATAATTAAACATACATAGATATGATCTAAACTTCATACATACATCTCATGTATCATGACAACCTTTAGATCTATACTATTTACATCATATGTAATATGCAATTCAGATCTAAAATAATTTTATATCTAAATTTTATCCTATTGTAATGAATCATAAATCACTTTAGATCTAATTCAAATATATTTATGATCAAAATAATACATAAAAATTTATTCATTTTTTTTTCATGAAATCGTTTCACAATGACACCCCTACACATCATAAGAGAACCCATCGAATAGGCAAAAGAAAGATTAATCTCTTCAATCTCCTATGATCGGATGGTCTGGTAATCTTAACAATTTGAGTACTAGGGTACTAAGATCTGAAATCTAATTTCATATATAATTACATCAACATGTAATTATTGACAAAATTATTTTATGTCATAAACATATCTTTGATCTTATCAATTATGTTCTTCATCTAATCTAATTAGATTTAATATATCATATACATCATATTAGATCTGAAACACATCTTATATTGATTATAAAATATTAATTTCATATTTGATATCATATAAAAAATTAATTAGATACAAATATGAATGTATAAGGAATAAATTTTTGATAAAATCTATTTTCACACAATGCTGAATTTCGATAGGATTCAGATCTAAATATCTATCAAAATAGATCCAATTCAGATCTAAAATAAACCCCACTTTATAAGAGAAATAATAATATTAAAATTTTATTAAAATAAATTTAAAATAAATTTTAATTCATATTATTATTCTATCAGAAATTCAGCAACAGCAGAATTCTATTATAATAGACTTATAACAATTTCAATCAACCATTGATTAGGCATCTCTAATTCGATCAAAATCAGATTAAAAATTTTATATAAATAGATTTAAATTAAATTTAACATCTCACAAAAAATCTCAATCACATCTCATATAATTATTCTCAAAAAATTTTATTATGCATGCATATATTTCAGGCTTGCTCTGATACCAACTGAAGGGAAAGAAACTATTTCTCCTCTGATTGTCCAGGTTGCATCTAAAATTTTTTTTATTCATCTATATGATTAAAGATTAAATCTTTACCTGATTAATAGTAGAACTAGAGATCAAATCTTAATTTATCTAAATTAAACCTTCATAGAGGTCTGGATATGCAGACCCTCTACTTCGCATGCACGCCAGACGCCACAGAAAAGTGGGATGAACTCCAATCTAATTACCTTCGCAAGCCAACCAAATGAGGGAGGAGATGTGCTGGTGTGATACCTCACACCAGTAGATGAGACACTCAAGATGGATCCACATCCAAGAAGAGAAGGCAACAACAAAGGGAGAGATGTAGGAGAAGATTAAGGATCTCTCTCTCTTCACACTCCTCTCTCTCTTTTTCTCTTTTCTTAATCTGATTTATTTGCTATGCATCTATAGGTAGAGATCTTCTCTATTTATAGATGATTCTCATGACCAAATGAGAGTAGGACTCTTAACTCAAATCTGATTTGAATTGGTCTAATACTCATGAAAGAAGGATTCTTACATGAGATAGAATTACTATCATAAATGACAATTAACTTGCACCCACTCCCTCACCCACAGAGGATGCCCCAAACTAGATCCATACTAGGTATTGGTCGGGCCACATGGGAGGATATTCCCAGTGCAAGTAGAAATACTTATATCTCATCCAAAATAGATCCAATTCGAATCTAATTCGAAGCTGGTTCAAAATAATTTTGAAAGACTGTCAATTCTAAACTCTTTAAAAATTTTATACTAAGTCTAACTTAAATTTTAGATCTAATTTAAGACTAATTAATTTAGATCTAATATAAAATTAATCAGTACTTAAATTCAATCTTTCATATGCTCTACGAATCAGACTAATTAATTTGGTTGGCTTGAGAAGGTAATTGGATTGGAGTTCATCTCGCTTTTCTGTGGCGTCTGACGTGCATGCAAAGTAGAGGGTCTGCATATCTAGACCTCTACGAAGGTTTAATTTGGCTGATTACTAATATTATAATTGCAAGTGACCTAGTTGACTGAGATGGCATGAGATATGTACTCTATTGATATGGGTTGTTGGCCACTTCATTTCATTGATTGTCCATAGTAGGGTATCGAGTAATCATTATAATTATAATCGATACATCCGTGCAAATTTAATTCACCGTATCAGTTGTTTGTTTTTGACTGTGAGCATAAAATATTTTTTTTGTAGGCCTAATTATGCCATCTATATTATACATTTTATGGAGAGTCTGATGATCGGGTGGGAGATCACAGATACTCTGTGTCAGAGTTACATGCCAGATATGCTACGTAGGTAATCGTAAAGGGTCGTGAGGCAGAAATATTCTAGTTTATGCTATTACTATCATGGATGTCCATGATGTCCATAGATGTATTGTGAATATTTTTTATGAATTTTTAACAGTATATTCAAAAATTTATATTCAAATTTGTATTCAAATTTGTATTCTATCATTAGTAGAATTTGATGTATATATTTGATGTTTATGAATATTCAGTAACAGATGTTAACAAATGTGAATGATTGATGCAATAAATTTTCTGACATGTAGATTTATTTTTTTATTTTTTATATTTATATTTATTGATAGATTTAAAAATTATTATTTTATACTTTGTTTGAAGTTATTTCAAATCAATTTATGCTTATTTACAGGGAGTTTGATTTTGTACTTATTTGCAAGAGATAAACATAAATTTTTAAACGCAATCTATTCAGATAATTATCCACATAGAATAAAATAAATATAAATTTTGATAAAATAAATACAAACTCTGAAATGATAAATATAAATACAATAAATTTTCAAACTAATTCTCAAACTATTCAAAATAAATGAGAGACGATAAACACAAAATATCAAGAATAAATATAAATTTTATAAATTTTAAAATAATAAATATAAATTTTAAAAGAATAAATACAAACTATCCAAAATAAATATAAACTGGCCAGAATAAATACAGACTATTCAAAATAAATACAAATTTTGAACGATCAATATAAACTGTCTGAAATATAAATATAAATTTTTTAAAATAAATATAAACTCTAAAATAATAAATTTTAGATAAATACAAACTATCCAGAATAAATATAAATTCTGAAATAATAAACACAAACTATCTAGAATAAATATAAATTCTAAAATAATAAATACAAACTATCCAGAATATATAAACATAAACTCTAAAATGATAAATACCAATTATTACAGATTCTGCAGAATAAAATAAATCTTGAAATGATAAACATAAACTCTGATATGATGAATACAAACTATCCATAATAAATACAAACTCAAAATAAACATAAACTAAAATGATAAAAATAAACTTGGGATGATAAATACAAAGTATCCAAAGTAAACACAAACTCTGAAATAATAAACATAAATTTGAAATGATAAATACAAACTGTTTAGAATAAACATAAATTTTAAAATGATAAACATAAACTATCCTGAATAAACATAAACTCTGAAATGATAAATATCAACTGTCATAGATTCTACAGAATAAATATAAATTATAAATATAAATTATAAATAAACTTTGAGATGATAAATATAAACTATCTAGAATAAATATAAATTAAAATAATAAATATAAATTCGAGACGATAAATACAAACTATCCAGAATAAACACAAACTCTGAAATGATAAACTCAAACTGAATAAACACAAATTCTGAAATGATAAACACAAACTATCTAACATAAATACAAACTCTAAAATGATAAATAGATTCAATGGAATAAATACAAACTCTGAAATGATAAACATAAATTTTGGAATGATGGATACAAACTGTTCAGAATAAAGATAAATTGAAATGATAAATACAAACTCGAGATGATAAATACAAACTGTTTAGAATAAATATAAACTCTAGGAGGATGAACAACAAATACAAATTCAAAGTCCTGCAGAATAAATACAAACTCTTGGATGATAAACATAAATTTTTTTAGTAAACACAAACTCAAGATCCATATGTGTTGAGTTGAGCAAAGATCATCTAGGATAAAATAAATAGTAAGTCTTGCATAAATAAATGTAATCTATTTTAGAATAAATACAAACTTCAAATAATAAACACAACAGGCTCAGGATAAATATAAATTTTTTTATAATAAATATAAATTTTGAATAATAAATACAAACTACGTATAATAAACAGAAACTATTTGACTCTGACTTTGCATTTGATCTCGACTTGGTGTTTATCCTAGAATGATTTGTGTAAGATTTAATGTTTATTCTCCTCTATTAGTATTTATCTAGATAGTTTTTGTTTACTATTCAAAATTTTTGTTTATTTAATATATTATATTTATCCTGGGTGAATCCAACTTTATGTTTATTTCGGATAGTTTCTATTTATCTTCTCAAAGTTTATGTTTATTATTCATAGTTTTTATTTATTATGCGAAGTTTATGTTTATTTTGAAGCACTTTATATTTATCTTTGATAGATCTGACTGTATTTATTTCAGATAGTTTTTGTTTATTATCTCAAAGTTTCTGTTTATTATTCCTAGTTTCTACTTATTAAGCAGGATTTGTGTTTATTCCGAGTACTTTGTGTTTATCCTATCATAAGGCAATTTATGTTTATTTTGTTTGTATTTATTATTTGAAGTTTATATTTATGATGGATGGTTTGTATTTATTTCTACTAGAGTTAGTATTTGTCCTGACTTTAATATTTATCCTCCTTAGTTAGTATTTATCTTGGATCGAGTTTGTGTTTATCCTGGATCAAATTTATGTTTATTCTGAATAATTTTTGTTTATCTCCTTAGAGTTTGTATTTATTATTCACACTTTTTACATGAGGCTTATGTTACTTCTGAAGTACTTTGTGTTTATCATAGATTCATTAGAGGTAGAATAATCTTGAGAGTTTATATTTATCCTCGACCTATTTGTGTTTACTATTTGGAGTTTGTGTTTATCTTGGGTCTATTTGTATTTATTATTTGAAGTTTGTATTTATCCTATTATAAATCTAGAATAAACTTGATATATGTTGAATTGATTTTTATGATAATAAAAGTATTGAGTATAAGTATAGTATTAAATTTCAAGAAGCTCAAGTATTTTTCAACATCTAAATGAAGAAGCACCATCTAAGATCCTAGTGCTAAACTATATTCAAGGAGCTTTAATGAGAATAAATAAAATTTAGAAAGTAAATCTAGCCTAGAAATCAAATTGGAGTACAACTACTAAAAATTAATATTTTAAATGCTCGTGCAAATTGGGCCGATCTAGTCTGGGTGGAGAATAGAGTGCATAGAATATCCAATTTTAGCATCCAAGAGACTGAGCTGATACCAACCGAGTGAGCAATTTAACTGACTCAATCATAAAGATAATCAATCAACACACTGAGAATACATCAATGTTATTTTTATTTGGCACGTAATATTAGTTTGGCATGGAGTAAATATCTTAATTTGGCACGCAACATTAGTTTGGCACGGAGTAAATATCTGAACTTCATAATAGTCATCAAGATAATATTAGATGCACAAAATCTAACAAAGCAAATCATATTGTTCAGAGTCATACATTTATTCAAAAATATATACAACTAAGGTATTCTATGCATCATGCTACATATTCATACATAAACCATTCAATATCATTATTTCATTCATATGTAAATCATTCAATAATTCAATAAAGGATATGGAAACCATTCTGTTTGATACAAAACTGGTACATTCATAGCATAAAACAAAAATTAGTACATTCAAGAAAATACAGTACTACATCATCACAACATATAATACATAAAACTAAAATACTACATCATCACAATAACAACACAAAATTAAGATGATGTCGATACAGTCTAATCCTTAGGATTAGCTTGGATAGCAAGATGATAGCGATAGATAGATGACGATGTCTAGAGAAGGATGACTGACTAGGAGGAGCTGACTGGAAGGAGGCTGATTAGATTGATCACTTGAGAGATTCAAAACAAGAATATTCATCTGTTGGCCAATCTGAATAATATTCTGGAATACTGTAGCCAATCCAGTAGAGAAAATATTTTATCTTTCTATCCATCTGATCTCTCTGTATTGTAGTTTGGAATACTCTAAGAGTACAGATAACCTCATCTAGCTGATGTTGCATATCTGTGTGAGTAAATATCTCTCTAATTCTTTGATATGACAGATCAAATTATGATATCCTGTCTTATGTCCTGCACTGCTGAAATAAAATTATCCAATTTTTACTCAAATGAAGAACTATATATGCCGGTAGATCCATACGTGCAGTACTCTCTCTTGAAGATGAGGACTGAAAAATAGATACGACCTCCCAAGCGATTGCACTGACCACATCTGGAGTCATCCTCACTTGATCAACAGGCTCATACGCTCTATAGACCTGGAAGGTCCTGCTTCACTTCTATTAAACTGAGATTTTTCTTCTCCAGCTAAAATATCCTCCTCAATATGTTTTTGCTTCCATCCTGTCTAGTCCACTCACCATCATTAGTTTTAAACCAATGTATTATGTGAAGGGCTCTTCATTGATTTTGTTATCTCTACCTAATTTCGTTGATTGTTCACTCTAAATCCTTACTCCATAATATTTAAAGATATGGATTAAAATCATGGTATAAAGTAGGGATGTCTGTGCTCTACCCACCACTTCTTACATAGCCTTGATAATCATTCTTGAAAGATTGAATAAGATGCATTGGACTACATGATGTATAATTGCTAAGCCCTCTCTGTTACAGTATCAAATCTTCTTGCTCTATGTTGTATAATCTAGCAAACAATGATATGGAGGAGTCTCATTTTAATATTTAAGTGTCGCCCATAAATTTTATGGAATTGATCATGGTTCTTTACCCCAAGAGCAGTTTCTATTCTTGTGCTTCTATCTTCTCTACTATCCCGCAGATCACCTACTGTTGGAATTTCAAAATTTATCCTACTATTTGATCATCAAAATAAATTTTTTTTCTTTCACTGAAGATAATACGGTATCATCTTCTTCAAATAAAATATTCTGATAAACTTCTCTAACTTCATAAATATTGGAACTTTAGCTGTGCAGATGAATTTTCATCCCATATCTCTAATCAAGTTTGCAATCTCGAATCTCTCTGAATCTAAAAAATTCATATCTATAATGCGATCAGAGAGAATATTTTTATCACTTACTAGAGTTCTTAGAGGAGATGATCTTGAAGGAGGTGATGAAGCTGGTGCTTCTCTTGCTCTTCTTTCTCTTCTGCTTTCTTCACTTCTGGTTGCTCTTTAGCATTGGAGAAGATGCATCTTCGGAGCCATCCTTTCGTAAGGTTGAAGGTTGGCCGATAAGGAGATGGGAAGAAAGTTTTTGGTTTGAGATTTAAGATGTGAGTGAAGATGGTATGATGCATTTGGAGATGGGAGCTAAAGATTTTAAGAGGAACAAAATGATAGAAAGGAAAAGAAGATGAACAGGAGGAGCGAGGATCTTGATTTTAAGTCGATATTCTGAACTAGTTCAGTGACTTAGGTCGGATCCAATGAATGAATATAAAATCAGTAGAATAAAGGTGCCTAAAATTAGATCCAATGTAGTGGATGTAGGTGCCTACATCCTAAATGAAGGCGCCTACATCCTGGTTGTAGGCACCTACAATTAGTCACTCCTCTTTTCTACATTTTGGCAATTTTTTGTGTCTAGATCAATTTATTTCATCCGATTTGGTCCAAGTTCAAATCTCAACCAACATCCTAGCTCCTCCTATTTATCTTCTTTTTCCATCCTGGCTCGTGTTCATCCTGGCTTCTGTTCATCTTCTTATTTCTCGTTGTAGGTAGCACCTTCACGAAGGCAAGATCAGCCATACACGCACATCAAAACAAATCGAAATTTTTTGAGATAAACACTTCAACTATCTGAGATAAATATAAACTCTACATAATAAACATAAACTACGATTAATAAACACAAACTCTATATAATAAATATAAACTATGATTAATAATCAGAAACTATGAATAATAAATATAAACTATGAATAATAAATATAAACTATGAATAATAAATACAAACTCTACATAATAAATACAAACTATAATTAATAAATATAAACTTATATAATAAGCACAAACTGTGATTAATAAACACAAACTCTATATAATAAATATAAACTATCATTAATAAATAGAAACTATGAATAATAAATACAAACTATAAATAATAAATATAAACTATGAATAATAAATACAAACTCTATATAATAAATATAAACTATAATTAATAAATATAAACTCTATATAATAAATACAAACTATGATTAATAAATATAAACTCTACATGATAAACATAAATTATGATTAATAAATAAAAATTATGAATAATAAATATAAACTATGAATAATAAATACCAACTATGAATAATAAATACAAACTCTACATAATAAACATAAACTATGATTAATAAATACAAACTCTATATAATAAATACAAACTATGATTAATAAATAAAACTATAAATAATAAATATAAACTATAATAATAAATATAAACTATGAATAATAAATACAAACTCTACATAATAAACATAAACTATGATTAATAAATACAAATTTATATAATAAATATAAACTATAATTAATAAATATAAATTTATATAATAAATATAAAGTATGATTAATAAATAAAAATTATGAATAATAAATATAAACTATGAATAACAAATATAAACTGTGAATAATAAATATAAACTCTACATAATAAACACAAACTGTGATTAATAAATAAAACTCTATATAATAAATACAAACTATGATTAATAAATAAAATTCTATATAATAAATATAAATTATGATTAATAAATAAAACTATAAATAATAAACATAAATTAGAATAATAAATATACACTATAAATAATAAACATAAATTACAAATAATAAATATAAATTATGAATAGTAAATACAAACTATGAATAATAAATATAAACTATAAATAATAAATATAAACTATAAATAATAAACATAAATTTTATAGATAAATAGAAACTATGAATAATAAATATGTATCGATAAATAAAAAATAAATATAAATTCATGATTAAAAATTAAGTGATGATAATATTAAGTCTGTCAAAAATAAACACAACCAAGAGAATAAATATAAATTTTAATAATAAATATAAATATAATAATAATATATAAATAAAAAATTATGAATAATAAACAAAAGTTGTAAATAAAAAAATATAATCAAAAATTTTTTGAGATAAACATAAACTCACAGTTCAAAATTGAAAGACATAAACTCGTGATTCAAAATTGAGTGATCCTAGATCAACTCATGATAAATAACAAAAATAACTAATAAATTTTAAAAAATAAATATAAATTATCAAAGGATAAACATAAACTCTGAATTAATAAATAGAATTGAGTGATCTTCAATCCACTCATGATAAATAATATGAATAAATAATAGGCCCTAATAGGTCTTGAAAAAATAAACATAAACTATTGAAAGATAAACATAAATTTTGAATAATAAACAAAACTATAAATAATTATAACCTGAAAATAAATACAAACCAGAGGATAAATACAAACTCTGAATGATAAATAGAAACTATAAATAATAAATATAAAATCTATGTGGATAAACAAAAACTATGAATAATAAATAAAAATTATGAATAATAAATATAAATAGAAACTCATGGTTCTAAATTGATTTATCGATAAATAATAAAAATAAATAATAAATTTTAAAAAAATAATTATAAATGATAAATATAAATTTTGAATAATAAACAGAATCTGTGAATAATAAACATAAAGTTTATACGATAATAACACAAAGTATGTATCGATAAATAAAAATTTTTTAATATAAACACAAACTCGTGGTTCAATGAGTGATCCTAAAAAACTACATATAATACAAACTCTATCTTAACAGAAACTAATAAACATAAACTTCAATTCAAAATTCAAAAGTTAAGTTTGTTGTTCTTGAGTTTCTATTTATCTGTATTTATTCAAAAGTACTTTGTATTTATCTCGGACCTGTTTATGTTTATTATTTAAAATTTATGTTTATCCTTTAATAGTTTATATTTATTTATCTTTCGAGTTTGTGTTTATCCTATGCAGTTTCTGTTTATCGTATGGGACAAACAATAATTATATGTGAACTCAATAATTGTAGAACATATCAATATCTATGGCAACAATCACAGATAATATAAAAATTATGATAATCTCATCTCGGACCCTTGATGATCACCTGCACAGTATACTGGCACATCACTCTGGCTAGCATGGAGTAAATATCTGAACTTCATAATCATTAATATCATATTAGATGGACAAAATATAATAGAGTAAAATGTATTGTTTGTTCCATAAGAGTCATACATTCATTTAGAAATTGGTACAACCATATATCTTTACACGTTAATGATGGAATAAAGGAACAAATCATGATATCATTTATAAATAACATCTATCCAAGTCAAAATATAAGCTATCATAAAAAAATTATAATCATGGCTCTAAAATATTGATGAGCCATATGGATCGTAAAAATCTTCTTCCTCAGATGAACTGCTGTTGATGTAGACTTCGAAATCATCTATCTATATAAAGTACAACTATCTAGTAAGTTATAAAAAAAAAATTATTAAAATAAAATAAATATAATATAATTATCAGCTATTACTAACATTTGCCTTGCATGTTTGAATATTATGATCCTTTTGATGATATTTCTTGCATGTCTGCTGTTTCTTCGCTGCAATCTCTATTGGATGCTTGAACCTGCTGAGCTTTTTGTGACCTTTACAATTAGAAATCGAAGGATCTTTGAATGTCATAAAATTATTATTCTTTTTTTCTGCTTCGCTACATTGTGTCATCGCTATCGGAATCTGAGTATGGCTCTTATCTATTATACTTTATTCTATTGATAGGTTCTTCTTCACTGAACAAACTTTTTCAATGATAGACTCCACATCATTCATGACAAGATCATATATTTTTTGATGAGTACAACTATCATATACTAATTTCAAAAATTTTTTACATAGCCCATTGAATCTTGTAGTTCTCACATCATGTCCCCCTGAACTTCACATACACCATGTGCCGTATCAGCACCTCCTTCTTTGACAGATTTCATCCAACATTTTAATATATAATATGTAGGGATACGGTGAATTCATAGAACAATGAAAATTTTTAACAAATGAGCACACAGAATACGTTGAATTCAAACATTAGACATGTATATGAAAATTTCTCCTCAGACATAATACATGTTACACAATTTGCTATTCTCTATTATGCAATTCTATTAGAGGCCTCAATCTCAATTATATCATACAATTTATACTTCTTCACCTCCTCCATATCATACATGATCGTCATTTTGAGTTGCTCCCTAAAGAGCCTAAAAATAATTCTTGTATAACTTCAAAAGCATATTGCTCGATTAGATATTTCGGCCACAAACTTGTTTGAACGTGGTATGTCCTGAAATCTTCTTCATCCGCTCGATCATATCTACTCTCCAAGACTGCATCAAGCTATGTAACAAACTAAAAATATTTATGTGATTGTCCACATAATCCTTAAACAATGAGTGTATACTTTCACTGCATTGTGTTGTAGACATAGAAGCAAAGAATATATATCTAAAATATGCAGGCACCCATTGGTCTCATATACTGAATAGATGATTAAGATAGGTATTGGACTCCAAAGAGTACTTCTTGATAAACTCATCCAACGATGCTCAAACTACTCTGGAGAGATGGAAGTATTGATACAGTAATGAAGATCCTCCTTCAGTCCATCTTTTGTATTAAAAAGAATGGATAGACGTTCTCTGATATTCTTCAGGACATGCCACTTACAAAATCAATAGATAGTATTAGAAAAATATGCTCAATTATCTTTTTTATTGCTGAATCTTGATCAGTTAATATGCATTTTGGGTGCTTGCCATAATATGCCTCCAGAAAAGATTGAAAAACCAAATAAATGATTCGGTAGACTTATCTCGGACTAATGCACAATCGAACAGAATAGACTATATATGGTGGTTGATGCCAACAAATGGTGCAAAAGGTAACTATATTTCTCGTCATGTATGTACTATCAAATATCACCACATCACCAAATATTGGTAGGATAATTTTGACCTTCCATCAATCCAAAAAATATTCTGGACACTATTATCGGCATCTAATTGGATGGCATAAAAGAAAGTTGGATTCTCAACTTGCTGAGTTCGAAAATGATTAATTGTTATTTGCAGGTCAATATTGAATAATTATTTTCAAAGATTGCTTCTAAGGTTACTCAAATTCTTTCTAGTGAAGCTTATATTTCGTATACCTCCATGCAATTGTGAGATGGCACCCATGATTTATTGAGTTGAAATATTTTAAACATGTAAAGTCTCAATAAACTCTCTGTCTTTTGAGATGATCTTTCTATGAGATAAAGAAAGCAAGTTTTCAATGGACTATAAATGAGCTCATGATTATGAACATTGTCAAGCATGGTAACCTCCCACTTGCCAACTTCAGTCTTTCTAATATGCATTTTGGCTTTACATCCGGTGTGAATGCTTTGTTGTTCTTACATAGCATAATTTGTGCTACATGATCTTACCCATCAACAGTAATATTGATCTTAAGCTTATATACCCCTTCTTTATAACACGTAAATTCTTGTCTGCTGATCTCTTAACTTTTTGAGGATCGATAAGATAATTCCTTCAATACCAAAATCTTTTTATATGCATATTGGTTGTAAGCTTCCATTACTTCTTCTTGAGTTTCAAAGACTATGCCTTCGTGCAATATTAAATATTCAGTATTTTTTGGACCCTACTCAATACACTCTTCTCTCTCTCTGAAGCTACCTCTCTGAATGACTCTGGAGTGTCATCGAGTAAAATGTGATCATTCACGTTGCTTTCTCCCCTTATAAAAGTAGTTGATGTGCTAAAGATCTTATCATCGTACATACTTTCTACATCCACATCCATGATATGTATAATTTAATTTACTGATAATGAAATATAGTTAGTATAAGTGGCATTCATTCTAATGAATACATAGCTCAATTTACTGATGTATATCAAACTAAGACTATCAAATTGAGACTGTTAAATATCAACTTTCAAATTGATGTTATAATGTTATAAAATCTTTTAATCAGTAAGTTAACTAAAAATATTTAACTGACTTTATAGATAGTGATTGAACAGTCTCTATTTTACAATCTCGCACGTCATACATTCACTGAAATATTTAGTCGAAATATTTAGTCTCTAATGAAATGACAATAGTATATACCTTGCGCTCAATTATTATATCTTAAATAATTTCAACGAGATGGTTGCACAGAGAGAAAAGGAGGAAGGGAGAGAAGTAAATGTGCTTTTGTATCTAAGAGAAAGTCTGTAATGTGTTTGCATTAAGAGAGAGCCACCGACTTGTTTGCGATGGAGAGAAAGAGCCGATGATGTATTTGTACTGAAGAGAGGTCGCCGACGATGTTTTTATGATGGAGAGAGTTGGTGATGTAGTTGCACCAGAAAGAGAGCTGACCATGTATTTGCGATGGAAAGAGAGATAGACTGGACTGTTTACGTCGAAGAGAAGCGGAGAAGAAGTTTTTTCGAAGAGAAATAAAGAGAAATAGAGAGAGAGAGG
>NC_025993.2:90829335-90832969 GCF_000442705.2 Elaeis guineensis | reverse complement strand
TCCATTCTTTTGTAATCCTTCTTCCACTCATCCACTTGATCCTCCAAGTCTCTCTACCTGCTACTGTGGTGAATATGGCTCCGAAGATGAAGCTTCCACAAAGAAGAAAGTCGGTCCGTGAGCTAGAAGAAAATGTCCGAAGGAAAAGGCAAGCTGCTCAGTCCTCCACTGCTCCCACTCTGACTTCTGTGTCAGCTCAAGGTCCTTCTCAATCATCCCTTAGCCCCAGTAAGAATCCTCTATCTGATAGGAAAGTTGAAACCA
Source organism: Elaeis guineensis (assembly GCF_000442705.2). Taxonomy (NCBI): domain Eukaryota; kingdom Viridiplantae; phylum Streptophyta; class Magnoliopsida; order Arecales; family Arecaceae; genus Elaeis; species Elaeis guineensis. The sequence goes on along the minus strand of NC_025993.2, from coordinate 90,832,705 downwards.
GAAAGAATGTGGATTTTTGGTTCTTTGAAAAAGAGGGTTTTACTTTTGGAACTAAAATTAAAAACCAAGGATGGGGTTTCTACTGCTCCCTTAAGGAAGTCACTTATGTAGACCTAGTCAGAGAATTTTATCAGAATTTGCTTTATGGGAATGGGTCAGTGACTTCAACAGTCAAGGGTGTTGATATTTGTTTGGATCCTACTATATTGGGAGAATACTACATTTGCCAAGTGAGGGTTACTCTTATATGGAACTCCCAGTAAAGGAAGAGGGGATCAGTGTTATTCTAGGAGGAGCCTACTCAGGGAGTTTAAATAAATTGGAAGCAAAGATTTTGTCTATTGAGATGAGGATCCTACATCAGTTGGTGACGAAGCTCTTCTTCCTAGGAGTGGTAGGCATGATCTACTTTCCAGCAGAGATATTTGTATTATGTTTCATGTTATCACTCAAACCTCCCTGAACCTCCCTGCACTAATGATAGAGGCATAAGAGAGACTTTGAACAGATCCAAGGCACACTTGCCTTTTGGTATGGCCTTACTCGAGTTTTTAGGAGGTTTGGAGTTAGCTGTGAGGGGAGGCATCTACTAAGCTCTCTCATGTAGACACCTTCAACCAACACACCCTGCACCGAATGGGTTTTACAAAGACTGATGGTGGTTGGATCAAGGGTTCTGAGGAGAGAGCTAAGGAGAGAGCTGAGGACAGAGCTGAAGACAGAGCTGAAGAAGAAGGTCCATCATCTCCTATCCATGACTTCAGGGCAGCATCACCAGATATCCAGTTCATTCCAGATCCAGAGGCTGGCCCTTCAGAGTTCACCAGGATGCCCACACCAGTACATCAGCCAGAGAGCAGAGCACCTCCATCAGAGTTCAGACTGGCTGATGATCAGATCGAGCAGATATCACAGCGTGTGGCTTCTTTACTATCTAGTCAGTGGAGCAGTACTACATTTGCACCAGGGGCCACTTCATCTGATCAGACCATGACTCCCCATATCTCCACTGTGTTTCAGATGATATCAGATCAGTCTATCCGGATTCAGCAGCTTGAGGACACCGTTTGGAGACTGACTGGCAGAGTTCTTGACTTGCAGGGGCAAGTCCTAGCTTTGGCCCATCCTCAGCCACAGGAGTCCACTATTGAGGTCACAGACCTTACTGCAGAGGCTGGCAGGCTCAGAGGTGCACTGGAGGGTGGATATGAGTTACTGAGGAGAGAGATCCGAGGCTCGAGTGAGCATGCATCCACTCAGTTCACTGCTCTACTTCAGTCTGTTTCCAGAGCACTGAACGTACTTGATTCCATCAGACTCACTCTTTCTGTCCAGTCTTTGGCCTCGCAGCGTTCTCAGCCTCCCAGTTCATCTCGCTCTCCTGCTCGTGCCAGAGGCAGACGGGGTAGAGGATGCACTTCTGGTCGAGATCCATCAGCTCCTCACCCTATATCTGATGACTCCGATCCTTCTAGTCATGATCTCTACTAGATCCTAGGTGTTAGTGTCTTGTTCTAGGATCTGTATTTTGGAGCCATGTATTGACATTAGCAAGTTGACTTTTATATTATGAAATTTGTATTAAAACAATTATGCTTTTAATCTACTCTTTGTAATGATCATCTTTTGGTTATATATATTCCCTTGTTGAAACTGCTTCTCTTATTGCTGTTAATGATTGTTGTATTAAGGGGGAGCAAACATTAATGATTAGCACTAAAAGTATTAAAGAGAAAACATATTCAGAAAAAGAATGAGAGTTAACCATGTTTGATGATGTCAAAAAGGGAGAGAAATTAAAGAAAAAGAAATCCATCAAAAGCAAAACTATAAATTATGAGAAATTAAAGAAAAAGCAACCCATCAAAAGCAAAACTACAAATTATGAAAAATTAATGAATGAATTGGAGAATTTAAAGAACAATATCAAAAGTAAAATGCTAAGTACAATGCAAATGAGCAACCTTTTAAATTACTTCTTTACATATGCTCTGATTTGCTTTAAAAATTTAAATATGCTCTGATATGCTTTAAAATTCCAACTTGCTCTGATACATCTTAAGAAATTTAACTTGCTCTGATACATCTTAAAATTAATTCTTAACTTGCTCTGATACATTGTAAAATTCTTACTTGCTCTGATAAATCTTAAGTTTAAAATGCTCTGATACACTTTTCAGATTAACTCTTAGACATGCATTGGCACACCTAATTATTTTTTGCTCTGATACTAAAACTAAAATCAAATAAGAATGAGCAAATTTTTCAAAATACAGCTTGCTCTGATAACAAAAATGAATTTTCTGCTCTAACACCAAAATCACATAATCCAATGAGCAAATTTTCAAATCTTTAAGCAAATGGGCAAACTATTTATGCATATGACCATTTGTATCACATGCCAAAAGAATCAATACTCTTTTCAAGCATATGCACTTATAATGCATCCTTTTGAAATTCATGATTCACATAAATGCTTTTGTTCAAGTGTTTTGTCATCATCAAAAAGGGGGAGATTGTTGCTCCAAGATTGATTTTGATGATTACAAAACAGATTGAAGGGGCACCAATATTTTTTATTTGAAAAAGTCTTTGTGCTCTTCAGGGGCAAAATCATAATTTTACTAAAACCCTGATTTAATAGTATCATTTGGTAGAACAAAAGATTTATGATCTATTGGTGAAAATTTCATTATTTTTGGACTTGTATTTTTGAAGTTATGCATGTTTGAATTCCATGAGTCGACTCATGAGTCAGCTCATGGCACAATGAGCAGCTTGGCACGCTAAAATTTCTGTTGGCACGCTGGATTTTGGCTTGGCACGACCTGTGAGTCGACTCATGAGTCGACCCACAAGGCATGAGTCGACTCATGAGTCGACTTCTGCAAGTTTGGGCCAAAAATTCCAGAAACCCAATTTCTGGTTGTTGCAAAAGAGGTCGACTCATGAGTCGACCCCTGAGGCATGAGTCGACTCATGAGTCGACCCCTGCGACGGGATTTGTCCGCAACGGCTAGTTTTTAACCTGTTTTAGGTACTTTTAATGCTCATTTAATGTGCTCTAACGGCTCTTTTTCTGCCTAGAATATTTTTTTCTATTTCTTAAAGCTATAAAAGGTTTCAAAAGGTGGAAAACAAGAAAGAGATTGAAAAGAGAAAATCAAGACATTAAGAAGAGAAAGAAAGAGACTTGAAGAGCATTCAAGAGAGCATTCAAGAGCATTCAAAAGAGAGGGTTTCTCAAGCCAACTTTTGTGCCCTAACCAAGAGCTCATTTAAAGCCTCCAAGAAGCCAACAATCAAAGCTCACCAGCTCCTCAAGCTCTCAATCAATTTCCATCCAACTTTGAGAAAATCCAAAAAGGGG
>NC_025993.2:90619335-90821835 GCF_000442705.2 Elaeis guineensis | reverse complement strand
TCTCCATCTACCAGATATATAGCATTTAATTATATATAGAAATTTTTTTAGATGTAGAAAAGTTCAAGGGAGTATACACACACGTCTTTGATAAAGTGTTAGCATTTACTGCTACTTATTAGTACAAATATTATTATTTTTCTTTAAAACTAATATTAGTATGTTAGGAATTAGAATCGAAAATGTTAGCATTGAACTAAAAAATATTTTAAACTTATTAAATTTGATAGGGCTATGAGTAAACATATTATAATATTTTATAACAATAATTACGATTAATATGTTAACATAGTGAACATCATATTGCATAACCAGTTTATTTTCATATTCATGATAATAATTTTTTTTAAAAAATTAGACTAATTTCATATGACAAAACTGTGTACATGTGCTAACTAAGCAAATAAATCAACCATTAGGATATACTTTTTTTAAAGAAAAAAATAAACAAGAAAAAAGCAAAAATAAATAGATGTAAATCTGAACGAGTCTAATACAAATCAATTGAGTTCAAGTATTTCTTCAACTTTCCAACAATAATATATATAAATATTAAAAAAAATTTAAATTAGAAATAACACCAATTGTCTACAAGAAAATGAAGGTCTGAAAAAGAAATAAAGCTGGAGAATCCCGAATTTAGAAAAAATAAAATAGCTTATAATCCACACTATGCACAAAATATATTTTTTTATTATTTTAATTATTTTAAAAATATATATATAATAGATATTAATAAATCTATAAAATAAAATATTTTTTCAAGAAAAAATCACATCCCGTATCCGCACAAGATTTAAGCTAGTTATAATATAAATGTGTCTCCTTCCTTATCTATAGAATAAATGAATAAATAAATAAAAGATGGTATCAGAATATTGTGTGATCATATAATCATATACAAATATATATTTTTACAAATAAAGGCTTTGAACTATAGTGATAAGTTAAGTCGGTAAGTTGAGTTAGTGTCTCAAAAAAGATAAGACCAATAAAAATAGATATTAGAAAGGTTGCAAATTGAATATTATTCTTTTAGTATATAGGGAAGTTTATAAATAGAATTTTAGTTTAGTAAAGTTGTACCTACAAAATTAGCAAGTTAGCCACAATACAATTGTGCATGATACACATTTAGTACAAAATGTATTAGATAAATATAATAAATAATATCAAAGAAAGAAATTAAAATAGCAAACAAAAATTAAAAAATAAAAACTAAAATGAGAGATAAAGCCTTGAGGTGAATAAAGTTATTAGAGAGGAGGATCGAGATAGAAAGGAAATAAGTTTGTTATAAAATAGCTAGGATAGAGAGAAAGGGATTTGAATAAAGTATTTAAAGTAACCATGCATATGATTTTGTCTCCAAAAAATATCCACATTGATTACTATTATATAAATAATTCTTGTTTGTAAATCAAATAATATCCAATTCACACGCAAATTTGATAGACTTAAAGGACACCCCAATACTTTTTTCATTGGAAACAGTTTTTTTAATTTAGAGTAGATAATAAAAAATGAAAAAAATTTAAGATACAGCATAATTTTTTAATTATAATATCTCTGTTGTTTAGTTATAAAAGCTTGCGTGACTAGACTCTCCTAAGGTTTAGGATAGGAGGATTTAGTGGCTTCATCCTATTAGCTAAAGGATTTGAGAAGAGATGAGAGGAGAGTATATTTTCTTGAGTGGCATTTCTTTAGAAAGCTAGGATTGTGTAGAGAGGGAAGGAATAAGTTTAAGGGCTATAATTCAATCATAGAAAATCTAGGAGATCATGAAGAATTTTGAGGTGGTAAAAGCCTATTGGCCAAGAGATATTAAGAGAGAATTGAAGAGGTGAAGTGTAGGGATTAAAGGAGGATGTGTTTGTTTGAAGCATATTTCTTTGAAGAGATAAGATTAGAGGAGAGAGGGAAAGCTGGGACTAGTGAAAAGGGGAGCTAGATGAAGAGACTTAATTGAATCTTTTCCTCCTTACAAGAATAGATAATATGGAGGATGGATGGATGGCTAGAATATTGTGAAAGGGAAGAAGATTGATCAATAGTATAGATTGATGGTGGCATTGATATGAAAATCATTAAATTTAAGGGAAGATCTAAGGTTCCTTGAATCTCTCAGAAATAATTTGGATACCACATATGAAGCATGAAAATTAAGCTAATGCAGGTCAAGGATTTAACACCTAAATAAATTAGGTTAAGTGCAAGAGAAAATTTTAGATTTTTTATTTAGTGGAGCTAGAATTAGATGTGACAAAGAGTCACATTTGTATATGGATATGTGGCAAGAGAAGAGAAAGGGAAAACTTAGAGGAAGTAATAAGATGGAAGGAATACCACTTGACATGTTATCTTGAGAGGAGAATAGGATGGTGGGTTTGGATGAGCATGGTTTTACCATGATGTTCCATTATAAGTTAGAGAACATTCTCCTAGGATGCACTAATGTCTCATGACAGGGCAGTATAGGTCATGAGGTGAGAATTTTAAGAGATCCAATACATATAGGCTTAGCCCAATTCTATATTTGATACATGTCAACCTCAATTTGGATAAAATTGTAAGGTTTAGGGGCTAATTAGGCTCACATACTATTTGGTCCATAAATTGGGACAAATTGGATTAAGGAGGATAAGTCTACGAAGGGGTTGGATGATTAGTTGGGCAAGGATTTCGAGTAGGATTGAACAAAATCAGGTTAGATACAGTCGAAGAGATTAATTTGGCTATATTTGGGTGGGGTTGGTTTGGTTGGTTAGATGGATAAGGCTAAGGTTTGCTTGGCGAGAAAGTTATGCCTTTTGCAAATAGGGTGCTACGTATGGTTGACTTTATTCTTAGAGTTCTAATGTTAGCGGAAGGAGAAAACAAATAAAGTTTCTCTTATATTTTTTTTTCCTTTGGTCTATCTCATCTGGCTTGGTTCGTATGCCTCTTTTTCTTTCACTTTCTTAGATTTGTGCATTGCATATGATCAATTCCAGTGTTAAAAAGAATGCAAGAAGGTGAGATGCTACTGGCTGGTTAGGTACATATTGCTACTAACTATAAAGATGTATTGAAGGGATTTTCAGAATAAGAGGTCTATTTTGTGCTTGAGTGAAAAGTGATCCCTCAAAAATGATTAGGTGGTTGAAGATTGTTTTATAAAAATTTCTTCATGCTTGCTTATGCCTAATACTTCTTGATGTCATTCACTTGTTGTGGGGAATGGGTTCGGTTCAATCTTCAACATATTCCAGAAAGCAACTGAGTTGCTAATGTGTGACATACATACACAAATTATGATGAAAAATTGAATTTATCATTCATTTGCAATTTGAATTTATCATTCAAATAAAAAAAAAAATTCAGAAGTTTGATACGTCATGATTTTGAAGTGATTTCAACCTTAAACTATCATAGGATTTTTGATAAATTGAACATATACCTATCTCCTGCTATTGTCTTACAAAGATTATGATAACATATGTAAATTTTACAAATACATTTTTCAAATTTAACTCTTTTTTGTTTTTGATTTGTTATTTTGTTTGTCTATTGGTTGTATGATATATGTGAGCTAAAATAGAATATTGGAGAAAACTCGTTTAAAAAGTTTAACAATGGACTTTTATAAGAGCAATGACTAAAATTTTATATTTTAAAGGCTAAGAAAATATGTTACTTTTATTGATCTCACTGTATAATTCAGACAAAAATGTTAATTATGAAATATTTATTCTTTTAGGATTTGACTATACAAGTTTTTCTTTTTCCATATCATAGTAAACCATTCAATAGAAGGAATTGGTGCAATATAATAATATAGTATATTTAAATATCAATGATGTCGAACTCTCATTATAGAGAGAAACACTAGGGATGGAACTGAGCTAAAGTTCATCTTCTTTGAGATATGGTATAAACTAGGAACAAAGATAACAAATAAAAAAGAGAATAATAGTGGGATGCCACTAGTAGAGATGAAGGGACTTGTAATAGATTTGAGAAAAAGAAAGAAAATAAGAATTTTGTATTCATATTTTAGAGTGGAAGATAAAATATTCAACCAAATCCATTTGTGTTGGGAAAAACGGCAATAATTTTTTTTTCTTTCTTTGTATAATTAAATGAAATATCACAAAGTATTAATAATCTTTATAATCTACTAAAATAATTAATAAATAAAAATAATCAAACAACTCACAAAAAGAGCCACTATAATTTCTAATGTAAAGTTTTTTTTTATAATGTAAATTTTTTACTATTTAGAATAATAGAATTACTGTAGATTTTCTTTAGATTAATTAAAGGTTGTACAGATATATCATAAAGATTAAACTTTGACTTTCACAATAAAAATAATTATCACCAATAAGAAGGATTTCAATAATAAATAGAAATAAAGAGTAGATCTCCCAAAACATATGAATGTTTAAAATAATTTTTTCAAAGATTGAAGCCGTTCAATTTATAGGTAGGTTTTGATTCCAGAAATGATATACTGAGATTTCATCAAAATCCAGATACAATCAGTCACTTGATCGTCTGATAAAATAGTGCCTTTTTCTTTGAACCTTTTCTCTTTCCTACTTTTTTTTTTAATTTTCGCCATTGGCCTCTGTTACCACACCGCACCAAGGATTCTATTCACCATTCACTAGGGTCACATTCCTCTTTGGACTCTTCCTCTTTTTTATTTTTTATTTAAAATATATATAAATCCCATATGAAAAGAGACCACATAATAAATCTCCTCCTCCTGACTTGTATGTGAAGTTCTACCAAGCCCACCTTCTCTCTGTAAACAATTAGCTTTTCTACGAGTAAGATTTTAGTTATCATATCCAACCCATTATTATTAGTATGGATTTTCTTAAGATAGCAACTTCATCTCTGAAGCATCTCAAACCCAATGATATCTTACATCAATGTGCTTGGCTCTCAAATGAAATATTGGATTCTTTGAAAAATGGATGGTGTTTTGATTATTATAATAGAGTACATACTTCTTTTATTCAAGGCCCAATTTTATAAAAAAATTTTCATCCATAAAAATTCTTTGAAAGCTTTTACAACCAAAAAATACTCGACCTTTATAGCAGACAAAATAATATATTTTTATAATTTAGATTGCCATGACACTGCTCTACCTGAAAAGTCATCAGTTATCTCAATGTGGTTTTCTAGAATCATATCACTAGATATATTTGCATCTACGAATCTATTTAATATAGGTTTGCCTTTACTAAAGTACAAACAAACTATAGAAATGCCTCTAAGATGTCTGGAGATCTATTTAACAATTGTCCAATGTTTCTTACCAAGATTAGAAAAAAATCAACTTTCAGCACCAACTATATGAGCAACATCCGACCTTGTGCAAACTATGACGTATATTAAACTACTAATTATAGATACATAAAGAATCTTCTTAATTTCTTCTTTATTTTTCTTACTTGTAAAACATCGCTTGGAACTTAACTTGAAGTGACCTGAGCATACTGATTTGGACTTTCTCATAGTGAACCTCTCTCACACCTTTTTGATATACTCTTTTAAGATCATCAAAATTTTATACTCTTCTTGTCATGAGTAATTCTCATGCTAATGATTTGTTTAGCCATCTCCAAATCCTTCATAGAAAAAGACTTGCCCAACTTTCTTTTTAAACTTTTAATCTTTTTAACATCACAATCAACAAACAGCATACCATCTACATAAAGCAAAAAAAATAATGAACTTTCACCTCTATGTGAACCATCAATCGAGTTCCTAAACAAGCCCTTACAAGTTAAGAGTCTCAACTCAAATCAAGTAGCATCATGGATGGGCAAAAACTGGAGCCAGATTCTTGATAGAATTGTTGAGAAGATCAGAGAGATGTCTCTACGCAGAGACTTCTTTCTTGGACTGAATCCTATTGAAACAGTTGTTTGGCAAGCTAACTAAAGGAGTGAAGACTTACATGTCGATCTATTTATGCAAAATGGCAAAACAAGAGTTCTATCCATTTTGTGTTCATTTTTCCCTAAACAAGAAAATATTGTATTATCAAGTCTAAAAATAGACTAACAAATCTTGATATATCAAGCATATTCATAGTCCATAACCAGCCATTAAATTCAAGAAATCTCAATTGCAAATACCAAATCATAGTTATGAGAAAAAGCATGTAAAAAGTAATATGCTGCCACACTTAATATAAGTGAAACGTATGTATAAAATTATCAGCGGTACACCAAGAAACTTGATCAGAAAATTATATGAAAAATAAAAGAGAGTTCAAGTCTTTCAATCAGGGAAACATCAACCCCTGGAAAGTAAGTATTGGAATATGATCCAGACAATGCTAATCGCAAATGTGTGCAAAGCAGAAAACTTTGCCGAACATTTATTTAGGAAAAAAAAAAAAAAAGAAGAGAAAAACTCTTAAGTTCTCCTGTTTAACAGAACAAATTCCTTCTATCACTTCTCAAATAAATGAGTATAACCTGAAGCAATGATCAAGGACGACAACAAAATAATGATGGCTGCTCATCTGAATTTATGCTCCCATGCATGGCAATCTATATCACCCAAAAATCAAGAAATTTTTTCACTGGCCGAGTAATAAGAGCTAAGACAAATTGTGAATTGGTTATCTGAAATGCAGGTTTCTATTCATGCTATGCCAAAAATGTGTACATATACAAGTCATGTGTCTGGTGCAGACTTCAACAGCAGTATACCGGAAATGTTGCAAATTCTTTGATATCCTGCACCATGGTCCGTTAGTAGATAAAGTCCTTGCACTGCAAGGATCCTCTGAAGTAGTCAATCAATATGGCTCCATTTTCCCCTATAATTAACAAATTCAAGGATTGAAGCATACAATGTGTCTGTGTTGGTATAAAATGGTAAAATGTTCCTTATCTGCTAAGAGGTTCAAGCTGCAACTCCATTATTCCAGATGGATGGGACTCTGGTTTAGTAACAGCTCTGTCAGGCTGTAGCAGATCGACTGAATCTTCTTCTTCATTGTTTCCCAACACCCAATTGCCTCTCACAGAGTTCCTATCTCTTTTCTTAAAAAGCATATATTCCAAGTACATAACTAAGAGCACACCAGCCAAAACCCATAATATTAGAGCCCAAGTAAGCCCTTCAACATTCTCACTGTTATATCTATGTCCCAGATGTTTCATTCCAGTAAAGAGTGCGGCGAGTCCAACCACAATAGCAGACCTCCCTATGATAACATGAAAATATTCCCAAATAATCCTCTTTGAAGAAGCAACCTCTCCATTCTCTGGTCTTTTAGGCCGTAAATATGCATTTATTGGCTGGGCACATGCTAGTATCATAGCTGTCATACCAAATTTTACATGTACTGAACTGACATAAAAACCTTGGAGTTCAGCAGCTGCAAAGAGAACACCAAGTAAGACAATAGCTATGCCCGAATACTGCAAGTAGACATGCAATTGGTACCAGCCATCGCCTTTCACATGCTTCAGGTACCTTGCAGCTAATATTCCACCGGGAAGCAATATACCCCAAGCAATAAACATCATAAATCCATGAACAGCTAAAACAGGGCGCAAGTCCTGCTCTGCCTCTGCCGATCCTCGTAATAACAGAACCCTGACAGGCCTACTGCTTGTGACTGAATGCATGTTCCTCTCACTCAAATGGTCTTCAGACCATCGGGAGCCCATGGCCCAAACCACTTTTAAAGGAGTAGTTGGATCAATTATATTCTTGCACTCTACCCTTCCACTGCATGAAGGTGATAAAGGACGAGTGAACTCAAATGTAATGATGCCATTTTCTGATCTACATCTCACATAGGTTAGATTCTCAGAAGTTGGATGCACATTCATCGCATCTTTCCATCTATCCAATAGGTGTTCACATGGCCCTTCCCATAATCATCTATCCAACCTACATATGCGTAGCTATTTATCATTCCACTTCCAAACCCAACTGCAAGGTATCCACTTTTTTTCTCACCCCGAGCTGCCATTGAAATATAACCATCAGACAAAGTCCAGAACAAAGTAACTTGTTGATCATCCAAGAGAACACTATTGTTATACATATCGGAGAGACCACCATCGACCACCTGAACTTTCCAGCCCATTTTCTGCTCATATAAGGAATGGTAATAAACTAGGTCAGGAGTATTCCGATCAACAGACCACACTAATTCCATCGGGCTGGATGGGACTCCCTCAGCTTCTGGTCCACCTGCATAAATAACTTCAGTCTTATTCCGAGATGTCGCATTCCCGCCGAGAAAATCAGACGTGATGTAGAGCGCCACATAATGTCCGGCTTGGACCGAGAATGTCACCTGTACACCCCTTTCAACTCTCAGCAAGGGAGCTTCTTTCTTGTTGATATAAAGAACCTTTGTGGGGCTGGGAGGATTCGGGTAATGCAATGCAGGTCCGGAAGACACAACCAGTGGTGTCTTTGCATTGGCGATGATTAGATCCTGATCCTCCTTGTCTTTTGCATCCAGTGGCCCAAGGCAATCATTCACCTTCATTGACACATCGAATTCAAAGTACCCATAGGTCGTGAGGCGAGGGCCGCCATGGTTCTGAGGGAGGTAGTGAGGGCGGAGGGTGTCGGGCGGTCGCATCAAACCCAATGCCCATATCACTGTCATGTTGCCGGTCATGTTCACTGATACATCGTACTTCTCATCCGCAGACACCAGTGGACGTGTATAACGGATGAAGGAGACCCCATCCTTCCGGTGCCCATACACCAATTTGGTGTTGTTCACCATGACGGCGGGGTCAGAGCCTTCATATACAGCATCCGGGCACACGCCCTTGTACTTGCCATCCTTGCTCCGGAGGCACTCACTGTAGTCAGTAATGAAGTAGTCCTCGGCGATGGGAGTGGCATCTTCCGTGAACCCAGCCACGGTCACATCGGCGTGGATCATGGAAGGGGACGGCGACCTGGGCGCCGCCCACCCAAAGGCCATATAATACTCTGATCCAACTGCGGCTTCTAAGCCTATATCAATGGAATTGGATTCAGGGGAGAGTGTCCATCGAAGGCGATACCTTGGAGACAGGGTGAGGCAGTTGTCGAACATCGTGGCTGGCGGTGGATCCGTCGCTTGCTTCGTGGCACAACCAGATGGACGACGGCGCGGGGGCAGGGGCGTTGGACTGGTCGGCGCCGGGGGGTCCGACGACGACATGGCCGAAGTCGGAGGCGGTGGCAGGGTCCCAGACGGCGAGGACGGCGATCTGGTCCCAGGTGGCGTTGTCTGAGAGGCGGACGGTGAAGGACTCGTTGCGGAAGGCGCGGTTGAGGGTCTGGTTGGAGATCGGGGATCCCAAGGTGAGGTTGCGGAAGTCGTCGCCGGAGGCGCCCCACCACCGGACCTGGTCGGAGCCGGCGAGCATGTCGAACTCAATTACCGAGAAGCTGCAGCCGTCGAGCACCCGGACGACGCCGCGGAGCTGGTGCTGGACCATGACGAGATCGGCCTCGAAGCCGGCGAGGGTGGCGTTCTTCCGGCAGCCAGCGGTGGCGAGGGAGGAGGGGATGGAGAGGAGAGAGAAGAGAGAAAGGAGGAGGAAAAGGCGCGGGCTTTCCGCCATGGGAGGAGCTCGATCGAGATCTGGCGCTCGATTCGATCGGGAATCGGTGACTTGGGTTAGGGTTTCGGGCAAGGGGAGGTTTTCACACGAGCCGTTAGGGACGATGGTTGGGTTTGGCTTTGGAGTTGGACCGCTCACTAGGTGTTGGCTTGGGGCCATGCGGGTGGGAAAATGCGGCTTCCTCGGATTTGAGAAGCTTCCACGCTCTTTCTTTAATGTCCAAGTCCTCAGTTCTTAAGTTTGTTTCCCGTTTTTTGCAATGGAGTCAAAACTAGTTGGCTTGGATGCGTTTTGTGAATGGGTATTCTGTGGTTCCCTGGACGGTGTATTGGTATGCATTCCCACCCGCGGAGATGGACTGTTATGTTGGACTTTATCGGTGATTCAAACAAGATACTTTAGATCATAATTACATGGAAATAGTCCTTTGTTCAAGGACTTACGTTGCCTAAGTACTTCTATTTCACAAGCGATGGAGAGAGAAATAAAATTCACATTAAACACGCATTTGACATGAAAATGTTTTAAGCGCAGAACAAACGAGTGTCTACAAATACTTATATGCCCACTCTTTAATAGAGCCATGCCATTTCCACGTGAGGTACCCATAATTTCCTGATTTTATCCTTTCCAACTAGGAGAGCGTTAAGTCTAGGTGTTTGTAATAATAGAACTTGCAGAAACAAAAGCTTCTTACCAAAAGAGTCCCAGTAAAAAGGCCTTTTTCTGCAATGATAATCCAATATTTCTAATAACTTTTTAAAGAAAGCTTTGCATTGAATCTTTGTTGGGTTAAGAGTTTATGGCTGAACACGTAAGGTATTGTCTACTCTGATCTATAGGTCTCATGATTTTATTTTTCAAAATATTTTATACGGGAACGATGATCCCTTCTTATATAAATCAGAATTTTTTTGATTTACAATCAATATGAAATTAGTAATATTTTTTTTTATATCATAAAAATTTTTTCATAATTCAATATAAAATTATTTTTTATTAATAAGTAAGGGATTTATCCCTCACCAAATATATGTAGGGTTCAAACCAATGTCTTTGCCGCCACATCCTCAAGCTTTTACTAAACCACCGAACACTCACCAATATAAAATTAATTCTAAAAACAATTCATTAAAAATCAATCTTGACTGACCTTGCATATTTTGCTCTTCTAATTCCATGCCCATCTAACTTAGTTGATACCTTCTAATCTCTCTTGCAATGGTGCAGACTAATCGAGTGAGATATTTTCCGTTTTCCTTTCTGTTGCGGTCAATCCCTCATCGCCTGATCGTCGGGAATGAGCACCTGCAAGAGAAGTCCACACTGACCGAAGATACCTCCGGTAGGGACCCTCCGATGGTCAAGTCAGAGAGATGATTAGCAACAGTAGAAAAGAATCAGGGGCTCAGCGGGAGAGAGCTAGAGAGAGAGAGCTCAGAAACTTAGAAAAAACCTCCCTTCAACACTATTGCCTTCCCCGTTTTATAGCAGGGCGCGGCGTAGTCCTGCCATTAATGGCGCAGACAACTGGAGAGTTGTCAAATCGTCGGAGGCTGTCAGAGTCGTCACGGACTGACAAGTCATCGTGGCTGTCAAATCATAGGGCTGACGTATGTCCTTGGTAGGACGATGTCCCCAGGCGGCCACGCCGCATGTCCTTGTCAGAACAGCAGCCCATAGCTGTCGTATGGTATTTTGGGGAGCCACCGACCATACGTCGGTATTTAGCTGCGGGACGTCGGGTGAAGACCCGGGACACCGTCGGTTGGTTTGGCGTATTGCGGTAGTCGGACGTCGGCTGCCACCCCCATCCGACAGTGAGTTGGTAATCTAAGCTCCGCCGCTCGACTAGTCGGGAACGAAATGGGTTGCCCGATCGAGACTCCTTCAGTCGGATAATATCGGCAGCTACTGTCGGTAGTCGTCGGTCGATGCGGTCGGTAGAGTCGGGCGTGGTCGGAGTCATCCGTCGGGGTCGTCCGTCGGAGTCATCCGTCGGTGTCGGTCAGACCGGTCCGAGGGTAAGTCGGCATATGGGGGTCAGTCGGTATATCCCAACAGTTGCCCCCCCCACTCCTGGTCCGATGTCGTGTTGGCTCGTGTGAACACGTGGGCGACGGCTTCGAGCGAAAGGAGTGATTTTCCGTCATGTCTTGCCCCAACTCTGGCGATCGCATCAACGAACGATCCGATGTCGGTCGTCCGACTATAGGTCGAGCGTGCACGTCGGGTCGGAGGTCGGCCAACCTCCGAACGTAGCATGACACGATCATCCCGTAGAGTCTGATAGTCGAGTAGCATCCGACGTATCCGATAGTCGAGTAACGTCCGACGTATTCGGATAGGATAACAATGGCAAGTCGAATATCCATTGTCCGGCCCTTGGTCGGGCATGCACGTCAGGACGTATGATAAACGGTGGCAAGCCGAATATCCTTCGATCGGTCGTGACCAAGTCGGTATGTCGCAAGTCGAACTACAGTCGTCTTGGCGTTTTGTCGCTCTTAGTCAAAGCTAAGTCGGCAAGTTAGCCAGCCACGTTGGTCGAGGCCTTTTGCCCTCAGAGGCATAGGCCATCGATTCGATGATCGGCGATCGAGCCGTGGATTCGACTATCGACGATCGAGTCACGTTGGTCAGCGATCGAGCCGTTGGTTCGACGATCGGCGATTGGGCTACGTTGGTTGAGGCCCTTTTGCCTTCAAAGGCTGAGGCCGTCGATCGGCGATCGGTGATCGAGCTGTTGATTCGGCGATCGACGATCGAGCTGTGTTGGTCGGGGCCTTTTGCCTTCAGAGGTCGATGCCGTAGGTTCGACGATCGATGATCGAGCCATTGATTTGATGATCGACGATCGAGCCATATTGGTCGAGGCCCTTTTGCCTTCAGAGGTCGAGGCCGTCGGTTCGGCGATCGGTGATCGAGCTGTTGATTCGACGATCGGCATCGAACCACATTGGTCGAGACCCTTTTGCCTTCAGAGGTCGAGGCCGTCGATTCAGCGATCGACGATCGAGCCGTTGATTCAGCGATCGACGATCGAGCCATGTTGGTCGAGGTCCTTTTCCTTCAGAGGTCGAGGCCGTCAGTTCGATGATCGATGATCGAACCGTTGATTCGATGATCAACGATCGAGCCGTGTTGGTCGAGGCCCTTTACCTTCAGAGGCGAGACCGTCGGTTCGACGATCGATGATCGAGCCATTGATTCGGTGATCGGCAATCGAGCCATGTTGGTCGAGACCCTTTTGCCTTCAGAGGCGAGGCCGTCGGTTCGACGATCGATGATCGAGCCATTGATTTGACGATCGACGATCGAGCCGTGTTGGTCGAGGCCTTTTGCTTTCAAAGGCCGAGGCCGTCGTAGATCGGCGATCGGATTACGTTGGTCAAGACCCTTTGCCTTCAGAGATCGAGGCCATCGTAGATACTCCGCTCCTTCGATCTCTATCAGGATCTGCACACGAGGAGCGGGGAGAGGGGTGTAGGAGTCATACCTACGATGCATCGGTCTCAGACTCTGTTATCGGGGTGAGACCCGTCATCGATGGGGCCCGCTGGGTCTAGCAGGAGCTCGATTTTTCTTCTGCTTCTCCTTCTGACCCGTGTCCTTGATCAGGCGCTGGTCGGAAGCTCCTTCGTCCGCGCGCATGTATTTGTATGCGCGCTCCAGCAATTCGGCATACGTTCGGGGGAGGGTCTTGTCCAAGGAATAGGTGAACCGAGACCCCCTTAGTCCCCTCTTCATGGCCGAGATAGCCATGTCTTCGTTGAGGTCCCGGATCTCAAGTGTGGCCGTGTTGAACCGGACCACAAAGTGTCGTAGAGTCTCATTTTCTCCCTGCTTGAGGGAGAAAAGACTGTCTGAGGTTCGCGGCGGCTTCCGACTGGTGCTGAAATGGGCCACGAAAGAATGCTCGAGCTGTCTGAAGGAGTGGATACTTTCTGAGTGGAGGTCAGAGTACCAGGCCCTGACAGCTTTGCGAAGTGTGGTGGGGAAGCCGTGTGGGAAAATTCAGTGTAGGGGTAAAATGGTAATTTTAAAATTTTTTCAAAATCACTATTTTACAGTGAAAATTATTAATTAATTTAATTAATTAATAAGAATTTATCCTACACTAGGATCTAAATATGATATATAGAATGCATGCATTTAAATTTGAAATTCGAATTTGAACATTAAATACTTTACTGTAATGTGTTCAGAACACAATACCTTTGTGCGGATAGTAGATTGTCGTAATCTGATTACCGTCGGGAGAGTCTGATCATCTCGATGTAGCCACACAGGTGTCTGACCTCTACGGATCGTCCACACGAAGCTCCGATCTAATCGACTCCTCACGAGTGCTAGCTCGTTGTAGAGCTCTTTTGACGGCCGATGCTGATCGAACTTCTTCGATCGATGTCTGTCGATTCTTTGGATGCTCCAGATCATCAGCAGACGTGCTTGAAAAAATGTTGAAGATCTCTCTAAAATTTGGTGGGCTCACGACACTCGTAGCTCACCTTCTTACTTCCCGAACTCCAGGCTGAAACCCTGAAGAACTCACTGAAACCCTGCGCACACTTTTTCTTTCTTTTCTTTCTTTTTCTCTCGAAGGATATAGACCTTCACCTTGCACACAAGGATTTCTCACGCCCAGATTTTCTTTCAAAAAATTTCTTGCACACGCCCCACTTTCTCCTCCTTTTAAAATAATGTCAAACGTCTTATCCACGTGAGAGGATAAAGATGAGTAATTGCACATTTGAATTCAAATCAAATTTTGAATTCAAATGGAAACTAATTTATCCCTATCCACTAAGGGCGTGAGAAGAGGAGGGCGTGGTTTAATTTGTGCATGAGTGATTTCATGAGAAATATTTTTTCGTGTAATAAATGGGGCGCTAAAAGAGGATAAGGTAAGGCGCTAAGATTGGTTGCTCATTCAAATTCAAACTTTGTTTTGAATTTGAATGGCCAACCAATCATCCTTATCCACTCATTTGGTGCACTAAAGTAGGACGTGAGGAGGGTTTTGCGTGAGAAAAAATTATGAGAACTTCCTTCTCATAAATTCAAATGGGCGCAGTGGAAGTGAGGTGGTGCAGGGAGAATGGGTCAAGGTGGTTTCATTATTTAAACCAACCTAATTGAACCAAATAAGGTAGGCCCAATTAGACTAATTTAAATCTAACTTAATTAGGCTTAATTAGGCTCAATAAAATCTTAATCAAATCAGGAATTGATTAAGCCCAACCCCTGATCAAATCAGAGACCAAACCATCTCGACGATTAGGTCAACTTTTAACCTAATCGGGTCAAATCCAACTGAATCCAATTCAATTGGACTTGATCCAAAAATAATTACTCAATCAAATTGAGTTAATTAGTAATCAAATCACTAATTAAACCTCTCATAAATATTGAGTCCAAATCCGATGGGTAATCAGGCATCAGAATTCATCGATATATAACCCTGATCGAAGAGTCCCAAACCAGTGGGACTCTTGACCCCGTACCCAAAATGTGTGGGACTCATGATCAGAGAATCCTGATTCTCGATCACAGAGTCTCAGACACATAGGACTCATAGTCCAGAGCATTAGGACTCTTCATCAGCCATCAGATCAGATAGGAACTCTAATGTGTGTGACCCCAGGTTCGAACCTAAGTCGGTAGCACAGGAACCAATTCCTGTACTAATCGAAGTGACCATCTAGCAATGGTACCCGACGATCGGATAGGTCGAATAGTCCAATCGCAACACTCAGAACCTATGTGAATATGGTTACTATATAATTCATCCTTTTGACCTCTATGTTTAGGATGACTCAGGGTTAAACTGTCAACCCTGATTAGATCATCCGAATCGTGCTCAACTCAAACAGTCCTGTGACTCCTCACAAAGACTACCCTGACTAAGATTTTGCTAAATTGAAACACGACTGTACACAGCTCCTAAACTGGAGTGGTCAATCCCATCTTGACACACGCACCGACAAGTCAAGTACTTGACTACACCCAGCAGCCTTCCGTCACTGAATTAGAAATTCAGATAGTCCAGTGCCTAAGTGCAGTGAGTTGCTTGCAAGTCATCATGGCGGTCTCAGGTCGGAGGGATATTTATACCCATATTCCATTGGAGCAAATCTTGACAGCAGAAATAGCTTCGGAGTCGGTCACGTTCAGTGCAGATGTACCTTACATCTCATCTGTATGCCATACCAGTGTCTCCACACTCATTGGTTAAGAGGACAACCAACCTATATGGCACACAACGACCTATGCTTGATAAACGTTGTCGTCCTTGGTAACAACGTATCATTTGATCGCGAACAGATTTAAGGACTAAACGACAAATCCTCCTTTATCGAGTCTAAATAGTCCTAAGGACTTCACCACAACATAGGAGTTCATTAGAAGATGAAATATTTTATGATGAAAAATATCAAAATAATTTTTATTAATTCATAATTCATGTACATATACAAAAATGAGCACAACCGTCAACAGGCTAACGATTGGCTTTGGGACACTATTCCCAACAATCTCCCACTTGGCCTAAAGCTAATCGGTGCAGTATCTAATACCCATCTTCGACTTGTAGTCATCGAACTCCTTCACCGCAATGTCTTTAGTGAATGGGTCGGTCAGGTTCTTTTTTCCATCGATCTTCTGAAGGTCGACGTCACCTTGATCCATAATTTTTCGGATGAGATGGTAGCGGCGCAGAATATGCTTCGTCCGCTGGTTGCCTTGGGTTCCTTCACCTGAGCAATGGCTCCAGAGCTGTCACAGTAGAGCAGAACTAGACCAACAAGGGAGGGTGCTACTCCGAGCTCGGTGATGAATTTTTTCAGCCACACCGCTTCTTTGGCAGCATCTGATGCAGCGACATACTTCGCCTCGCAAACTGAATCAGCCACTGTGTGTTGCTTGGAACCCTTCTAGCAGATAGCCCCACCATTAAGATAAAAATAAATTCCGACACACTTTTGCTGTCATCATGATCAGATTGAAAACTAGAGTCTGTAAACCCTATAAGTCTCAAGTCGATTCACCATAAATAAGCCATTGGTCCTTAGTATTTCTTAAATACTTCAGGATGGTTTTAACAACCTTCCAGTGATTCTCTCCTAGATCAAATTGGTATCTACTCACTACCCTAGTGAGTATGCCACATCTAGTCGTGTACATGTCATGGCGTACATGATAGATCCCACTGTCGAAGTATATGAATCCTATCCATACGCTCTCTCTCTTGAGGTGTTGTCGGACAATCCCTCTTTGAGAGAGAAATTCATGGCCTATCGTAGATAGCCTTTCTTAAATTTTTCTTGCTGAACCTCTTCAGCATAGTATCTATGTACGTAGACTGGGATAAACCAAGCAACCTTTTAGATCTATCCCTATAGATCCTCATCCCTAGGATGTAGGAAGCTTCTCTCAGATCCTTCATGGAGAACTGTGACGACAGCCAAATCTTTATTCCCTGTAATGCAGGGATATCATTTTCATTAAGAGAATGTCATCCACATATAATACAAGAAATACTACTATTGGACCATTAGCCCACTTATAAATGCAGGACTCTTCTCCGTTCTTAACGAAGTTATACGTCTTGATCGTCCTATCAAAACGTATGTTCAAACTCTGGGATGCCTGCTTAAGTCCATAAATGGACCTCTGTAGTCTGCCACCTTAGACTCATCTGTGGATGTGAATCCTTCAAGTTGTATCATATACATCTCTTCGTCCAGCTCTCCATTTAGGAAAGCTGTCTTCACATCCATCTGCCAGATTTCATAGTCAGATGGGCAGCTATCGCAAGCATAATCCTAATGGATTTGAGCATTGCCACAGGAGAAAATGTCTCATCATAGTCTATACCATAATGTTGACGATATCCCTTGGCAACCAGACGGGCTATATAGGTTTCCACCTTTCGTCTGCGCCCCTCTTCCTCTTGAAGATCCACTTACACCCTATGGGTTTTACTCCTTCGGATGGGTCAATCAATGTCCACACATCGTTGACCTTCATGGACTCCATTTCGGATTTCATGACCTCTAGCCATTTCTCAGAGTCGGGTCTCTGCATTGCATCCATGTAGGTGATCGGATCCTCATCATTTTCATCATGTTCGATAGGATCGTCGTCCCAGACCAAGAAACCATAGTATCTGTCTGGTTGACGTGGTACTCTACCAGATCATCTTAAGGGTGCTTGAACAATGGGCTCCGGATCTGATCTAATCAAATCCGATTTAGGTTCAACAACTTGCATCGAATTTTTCACCTGTCGAATTTCATCAAGTCGACCTTAGAGGCAATAGTCCCTTCACCAAGGAACTCTCTTTCCAAAAAGATTGCCTTAAGGCTGACAAATACTTTTTGCTCATCATCTAGGTAGAAGTAATACCCTTTGGTCTCTTTTGGGTATCCTATAAAATTACACTTGTCAGACCTAGGTCCAAGCTTGTCCGTAATTAAACGTTTAACATAAGTCGGACACCCCCAAACCCTAAGGTGCGAGAGTACTGGCTTACATCCTATCCATATCTCGTATGGCATTTTGGTTACAGATTTACTCAGAACCCTATTTGGAAGGTAACAAGCCAATTCGAGCGCATATCCCCAAAGGAGATCGGCAGACCAGCAAACTCTATATGGATCGAACCATGTCTAATAAGATCCGATTCCTCCTTTTAGACACACCATTATGCTGTGGTGTTCCAGAAGATGTCCACTGAGAGAGAATCCCATTCTCCCCAAGATATGTTAGAAAAATATTGGAAAAGTATTCATCTCCTCGATCAGATCGAAGAGTTTTAATACACTTTTCAATTATTTTTGTACCTCATTTCGGAATAGTTTGAACATTTCAAATGACTCGACTTATGCTTCATTAAATAGATATACCCATACCTCGATAGTTCATCTGTGAAGGTTATGAAGTAGAAATATCCACCTCTTACACTTGTGCTCATGGGTCCACATACATCAGAATGTACCAAACCCAAGAGTTCACTAGCTCGCTCACCTTTTCCAGTAAAAGGTGACTTGGTCATTTTACCAAGAAGATAGGACTCACAGGTTGGAAGTGATTCACAATCACCTACTTCAAGAATTCTTTCTTGAGCCAACCTGTTTATCCTGTTCTTATTGATATGACCTAGCCTACAGTGCCAAAGTAGACTTCTAACACATTATCTATTCTAGGGATTTATCGGAGGTTTGAACCACATTAACAGGTTGTGATAAAAAGTAAATTCCATTATAAAGTTGTCCAATAAATATTGTAACACCATTCAAAATGATATTGCAAACATTTTCTTTTATTAAAAATTGGTAACCGTTCATGGCCAAAAGGCCTACGAAAATAATATTTAATAAAAAGCTTGGACAATAGTGACATTCACTCAGAATTATATTTCGAGAATTGATTACAAAGTTCATGATTCCTAATGCTAGAACTAAATTTTGCTTCCATCTCCAACGTTCAGGAACCTCTCGCCTTTATCAAATCTCCTACTGACCTGCAGACCCTGCATCGAATTGCAAATATGATAAGGACTTTCGATATCCAATATCCAGGCAGTAGTATCACAAATGAAAAAGTTGCAAGGTATTATCATATAAGTACCTTGCTTCTTCTTTGGCCTGTTCGGGTCCAGTGAGGCAATGTATAGAGGATAGTTCCTCTTCCAGTGCCCCTGCTTCTTGCAAAAGAAGCACTCCGCCTGGCTCTGGTCGGGCTTGCGCTTCTTGGTCTGACCCTGTCAGACGTCCCAGCATGCAGCTGCACCTTCTTATTCTTTTTCTTCTTGTTCTTCTTCCCTTTCTTAAAGGGTCGACGACCAGAAGAAGACCCTCCCACAACATTCACCGACTTCTTATGGAGCTGGTGATCCTTCTCAAAGTTCTGCAGCAACCCCAACAAGCCGTGGTAGTTCATTGCAGGCTTTGTCATTCGAAAATGAGTAAGGAAGGGAGGAAGAACTTGGGCAGAGAATTAAGGATCGCATCCTTACCGAGCTGCTCGTGCAAGGAAAAACCCAGTTTACTTAGGTGCTCAATCGTTTCGATCATGTACAGTACATGATCAGTGACTGAGGCTCCATTCCTCATCCGAGCATTGAAAATAGCACAACTAGTTTTGTGCCTTTCAACGTCGTCAGGCATGCCAAAAGAGTCGTTCAACATTTGAAGCATCTCCTGTGGCTGGACGTTCTCAAACCTGCGACTAAACTCATCATTCATTGCCGCAGCATTATGCACCGGACGTTGGTGCGGTCGTTGAGCCACTTCTGGTAAGTGTCTCGGACCGTCCCTCTAGCATTCAGGACTGGCTCCTCAGGTGCAGATCCGTTACTACATAAAGGATCCGCTCATGCTCAAGGATGATTTTTAATTTTGATACCAGCTATCGAAATTAGGTCCCATGAGCTTGTCATTATCTAATAATGACCGGAGCGACAGGGTAGTGGCCATAGCTGCATAAAGAAAAATCAGACCTATATTAGTACATAAATTATTAATACTAAAGATTTGGACTTTAGTCTAAATTTCTCCCAGTATTTTTATGAATTGGTAGCCTCAACCTCCAATTCGAAGAATTACTTTAATTCTTTAGTGGGTACTAGAATCCACACAGACTACACACGAGTCCAACTTTGGTTGGTTAACCCATGTGCATCTATGGGTAGG
Source organism: Elaeis guineensis (assembly GCF_000442705.2). Classification (NCBI taxonomy): domain Eukaryota; kingdom Viridiplantae; phylum Streptophyta; class Magnoliopsida; order Arecales; family Arecaceae; genus Elaeis; species Elaeis guineensis. Next base: position 90,801,530 of record NC_025993.2, on the reverse strand, counting down.
TTCATAACTAGTTGTTTCTCTAAACAACTTCTAGTAATTAATCTTGCCCCAGAACCTAATCAGTAGGCTTTGGCCTCCACTGAAAAAATCTGGTTAGGTCCAACCATTAACATGATTTGATTTGGTGAATCGGACAATAAATGATCAAGCCCGACTTTGGTCGGCCAACCTAACCACCATCAGAAAGACTCAAACCAAATTTTCATACTATGAATGATAATTTCATTAGTCAATAAGCACCAGGCCTTTGGGCCTCCAATGATTATTAAACTAATGGACTCATTATCACTCACTTAATGGAAGGCTATGATTTAGTTATCAATATAACTTAATCATTTTTAAGACCTAATAATTTTTGAGGATTTTATTAAAGAATCGAAGAGAAGAAAATATCTAGCCAATTTCAATCCTCCCACTGACTTCACCAAGTCAGATTAAAAAGATTTACTTAAAGCTGGCATTAGGAGCACCTAAATCAGTCAAACTGATTTACCTAATGACATGGGTGAGCCCTAATCACCAAGTGATCTAATCAAAACCTAATTCACCAGGTTGGCCAGGTAAGTGAGATCAGTGGTGGGGATAAGCCATTAACTCGTCAGAGATCGAATCACTGCGAGTAGCTCCCGCTTAAAAATACTGGTCAAACTGCCAAACTTACCTTAGACACCAATCGGTTCATTAGTTTTAATTTGATCAACTTAGTAAATAGGGTTCCACCGCGTAGCCATGAATTAAGTCCATCTTGGTCTAGTTAAAGACATGGACCAATTCAACTACAACTATTGGAGTTGAGTCTAGAGTATCCTTGACCTAATCTAATTCAACTTTTGATTAGATTTGACCAATTACTCTAATTTAGTCCATTTCTTTAAGCTAACCTTAGGTCTAACCTAATTATGGATCTAATCCATCTAACCCATTGACCACAAATTTATGCAATTGTCTTATGTCTTAATTACAATTCTAGACCTACTAGACAACACTTAATTTTTTTAATTAAGTATTTGGCTGATGGGTCAGGGTTTGGTATTTTAAAAATAATTTTTAAATTTGAAAGGTTTTATTTTCTGTTCAACAAATATGTTGACTTATTACACAAATATATCAGCATATTTCATAAATAGCAATCTATTGCTAATTACATAACAGAAAATAACTCAATCAAAATAAATCATGAATATTCCTTTCGCTACTTCATCTGCATGAGATATAATCATATCGGCACCCCTACCGCTATAGAGACCCCATCGAATGGGAAGAGAGGGCCTTTAAACCCTACTTTTCTCCTATGATCGGATGGCCATGGCAACCAACCCAATTCGATTACTTATTACTTGGATCAAGTATATCTAAATATACCAATTTTAAAATTTAAATTTTAAATTTTAAATTTTAATTTTGAATTTCAAATTTCAAGCAAATTTTAAATTTAAATTTTGAATTTTAAATTTTGAATTTTAAATTTTGAATTTCAAATTTGAAATTTCAAACAAATTTTAAATTTTAAATTTTAAATTTTTAATTTTAAATTTTAAATTTTAAATTTAAAATTTAAATTTAAATTTTAATTTTAATTTTAAACTTTTAGATTACAACTTAATCTACGCATGCAAATATATATATTATATCTAAGAACCCGCTCTGATACCATTTGTGGAGAAAATTCAGTACAGTGGTAAAATGTAATTTTAAAACTTTTTTAAAATTACTATTTTACAGTAAAAATATTAATTAATCTAATTAATTAATAAAAATTTATCCTACACTAGGATCTAAATATGATATATAGCATGCATGCATTTAAATTTGAAGTTCGAATTTGAACATTAAACACTTTACTGTAATATGTTTAGAACACAATACCTTTGTGCAGGTAGTAGATCGCCACAATCTGATCACCGTCGGAAGAGTCTGATCATCACGATGCAGCCACACAATATGTCTGACCTCTGCGGATCATCCACACGAAGCTCCCGTCTGATCGACTCTCACGAGTACTAGCTCGTTGTAGAGCCCTTTCGACGGCCGATGCTGATCGAACTCCTTCGATCGATATCTATCGATTCTTTGGATACTTCGGATCGTCAGCAGACGTGTTTGAGAGGATGTTGAAGATCTTCCTAAAATTTGGTGGGCTCACGACACTCGTAGCTCACCTTCTCACTTCCCGAACTCTAGGTTGAAACCCTGAAGAACTCACTGAAACCCTGCACACACTTTTTCTTTCTTTTCTTTCTTTTTCTCTCGGAAGGATATAGACCTTCACCTTGCACACAAGGATTCCTCACGCCTAGATTTTCTCTCCAAAAAATTTCTTGCACACGCCCCACTCTTCTCCTCCTTTTAAAACATGTCAAACATCTTATCCACGTGAGAGGATAAAGATGAGTAATTACACATTTGAATTCAAATTAAATTTTGAATTCAAATGGAAATCAATTTATCCCTATCCACTAAGGGCGTGAGAAGAGGAGGGTGTGGCTTAATTTGTGCGTGAGTGATTTTATGAGAAATATTTTCTCGTGTAATAAATGGGACGCTAAAAGAGGATAAGGTCAAGGCGCTAAGATTGGTTGCTCATTCAAATTCAAACTTTATTTTGAATTTGAATGGCCAACCAATCATCCTTATCCACTCATTTGACGTATTAAAGTAGGGTGTGAGAAAAAATTCATGAGAATTTCCTTCTCATGAATTCAAATGGGCGCAGTGGAAGTGAGGTGGCGCAGGGAGAATGGGTCAAGGTGGTTTCATTATTTAAACCAACCTAATTGAACCAAATAAGTTAGGCCTAATTAAAATAATTTAAATCCAACTTAATTAAGCTTAATTAGGCTCAATAAAATCTTAATCAAATCAGAAATTGATTAAGCCCAACCCCTGATCAAATCAGGGACCAAACCATCTCGACGATTAGGTCAACTCTTAACCTAATCGGGTCAAACCCAACTAATCCAATTCAATTGGACTTGATCCACAAATAATTACTCAATCAAATTGAGTTAATTAGCGATCAAATCACTAATTGAACCTCTCATAAATATTGAGTCCAAATTCGATGGGTAATCGGGCATCAAATTCATTGATATGTAACCCTGATCGAAGAGTCCCAAACCAGTGGGACTCTTGACCCCGGTACCCAAAATATGTGGGACTCATGATCAGAGAATCCTGATTCTCGATCACAGAGTTTTAGACATGTAGGACTCATAGTCCATGAGCATTAGGACTCTTCATCAGTCATCAGATCAGATAGGAACCTCTAATGTGTGTGACCCCGCAGGTTTGAACCTAAGCCGGTAGTACAGGAATCAATTTCTGTACTAATCGAAGTGACCATCTAGCAATGGTACCCAACGATCGGATAGGTCAAATAATCATAATCGCAACACTCAGAACCTACGTGAATATGGTTACTGTATAATTCATCCTTTTGACCTCTGTGTTTAGGACGACTCAGGGTTAAACTGTCAAACCCTGATTAGATCATCCGAATCGTGCTCAACTCAAACAGTCCTGTGACTCCTCACAAAAACTAGTCTGGCCAAGATTTTACTAAATTAAAACACGACTGTACACAGCTCCTAAACTGAAGTGGTCAATCCCATCTTGACACACGCACCGACAAGTCAAGTACTTGACTACACCCAGCAACCTTCCATCATTGAATTAGAAATTCAGGTAGTCCAGTGCCTAAGTGCAGTGAGTTGCTTGCAAATTACCGTGGCGGTCTCAGGTCGGAGGGATATTTATATTCATATTCCATCGGAGCAAATCTTGATAGCAGAAATAGCTCCGGAGTCGGTCACGTTCAGTGTAGATGTACCCTTACATCTCACCTGTATGCCATACCAGTGTCTCCACATTCATTGATTAAGAGGACAATCAACCTATATGGCACACAATGACCTATGCTTGATAAACGTTGTCATCCTTGGTAACAACGTATCATTTGGTTGCGAACAGATTTAAGGACTAAACGATAAATCCTCCTTTGTCGAGTCTAAATAGTCCTAAGGACTTCACCACAATATAGGAGTTCATTAGAAGATAAAATATTTTATGATAAAAATACTAAAATAATTTTTATTAATTCATAATTCATGGAGATATAAAAAATGAGTACAACCGTCAACAGGCTGACGATTGGCTTTGGGATACTATTCCCAACAAGTCGATGCAGAGGAGGGCATCGATTGCCCCTTGGATCATCATGAGAGCCTTGTAGCTCTCCAGATAGTCAACTAGGTCAGTGGAGCCGTCGTAAGGCTCCACATGAGGCATCTTAAACTGACTAGGGATCGATTCGTCGAGGATAAATTGGGAGAGAGGTTGGGTGGTCCGAAAGTCGACGTCGTTCGACGACTTCTGTCCATCCGTCTGGAGCTGGGCAAGCCGACGGTCGATTTCTTCAAACTTGCGCTCGTAGTCGTTTAACCGTCGGTGTTGAGAAACTCCAGGAGTCGATCCTCCCGATGAGTTTGAGAGTGAGGCGGATGGCGTCTGCGGCCGCTTCTCCCTTCTCGCTCGCTCCAGCTGGGAAGGGGAGGGATGTCGAGACTGACGGGCGTCAAGCCGTAGCCGCCTCCCCCCTTCTCGGTGGGAGTGGTGAGACGACTGCTCTTGAGGAGGAGATGGAAGTGGACGCGGGCGTCGGTGGCTGCTTTTGGACGGCATGGGATGCGCCATCGATTGTTCTGCTGGCGGTCGCGGCAACTGAGTCGGTTGCTGCTAGAGATTTTTGACTGCATCCGTCAGAACGGTCATTTGCCACACGATCGTCACGATCTGTGCCTTCGTGGTCACCACCAGGTGCGGAGAGCTGGCCGCATGGAGGTGAAGAGGCTTTTTCCGACGGGAAGAGTACCTCGCCGACTCGGTAGCTCTCGATCACTGAGCTCTGATTTTCGTCATCTCGAGAGGTCTCTGAAGCTCTAGGGAGCTTGCTATCTTACCTCTGTCGAGCGTACCCCTACCTGGCGCGCCAAACCTGTTGTGGCCAATCCCCTCGTCGCCTGATCGTCCGGGAACGAGCACCTGCAAGAGAAGTCCACACTGATCGGAGATGCCTCCGGCGGGGACCCTCCGACGGTCAAGTCAGAGAGGAGACTAGGCAACAGTAGAAAAGAATCAGGAGCTCAGCGGGAGAGAGCTAGAGAGAGAGAGCTTAAGAGCTTAGAAAAAACCTCCCTTCAACACTGTTGCCTTCCCCGTTTTATAGCAGGGCGCGGCGTGGTCCTGCCATTAATGGCACAGACAACTGGGGAGTTGTCAAATCGCCGGAGGCTGTCAGAGTCACCGCGGACTGACAAGTCGTCGTGGGCTGTCAAATCACTGGGGCTGACGTATGTCCTTGGCAGGACGATGTCCCCAGGGCGGCCATGCCGCATGTCCTTGTCAGGACAGCAGCCCATAGCGGTCGTACGACGTTTTGGGGGAGCCGACTGACCATACGTCTGTATTTAGCCGTGGGACGTCGAATGAAGACCCGGAGACACCGTCGGCTGGTTTGGCGCATTGCGGGAGTCGGACGTCAGCTGCCACCCCCGCTCGACAGTGAGTCGGTAATCTGGGTTCCACCACGCTAGTCGGGAATGGAACGGGTCTGTCTGGTCGAGACTCCTTCAGTCGGATAATGTCGGCAGCTACTGTCGGCAGTCGTCGGTCGGTGCGATCGGTAGAGTCGGACATCGTTTGGAGTCGTCCGTTGGTCGTCGGTCGAAGTCGGTCGGAGTCATCTGTCGGGATCGTTCGTCGGAGTCGTCCGTCGGTCGTCGGTCAGATCGGTCCGACGATAATCGGCATATGGAGGTCAGTCGGTATATCTCAATATTTTTCATTATAATCTGTGTATGGGGTCGTAGTTTTAGACTGTGATGCCAAGAAAACTTCTACTCCGCTGCAAGTAAAGCTTCGATACGTGATAGAATTTCCTAGATTTTGAGAATTAAGAATGCTAGACCAACAACCAGCCTCACAAGCAACACTAAAAGAAATCAGTTCCAACTTTCCAATGTTGTTGCTTATTGCAAGACCACCAACCAAGCATGTGACGCTGAAGACAATTATTTACGAGGGCTGACGACAATTTTGCGTCTTTGCCAACTTATGGCATAAACTCAAAATCAGCATCCTTTCAACTCCCAAAATACATCAAGTATGATAGGTAGCCCATCTCTACTACAGTTCAACAGAAAATTCTTTTGACCAGAACAACCCCCTTTCTCTCAAAATAAAATAAAATAAAATAAAATAAATAATGATAAATTACTTATATATTATGCATCGGATTATTGTATAAGACAAAATGCACGTGTCCCATTTTGTCACAAATTCCACAAAATCATAAAACATTGTGCAATATCAATGAGTCGGATCACGACCCCTCTCACTTATACCGCATTGAATTGGATGAGAAAAAAAGGCGCGGCCGTGTCCTTTTGCTTCTACTGTTGTCTCGGCGACCGGCAGTCCCAGGCTCCCAGAGGAAAAGCTCCATTCGGACTCTCGCGGCCTCCAATCCCACCTCGAGGTACGATTTTCTTCTATCTCTAAAACGTCCCCTCCTCGAGTTCCGATAGCTTTTCCCAAGAATTCCTCAGTTTCTGCTGTTAATCCTCCTTTCTTACGGGTATCTTTGTGCATCGGTCGCTGTCCATTTTTATTTTTTCTACAAGGGAAAAGAAAGATCCTTTTGGGATGAAGCTTAAATAATTAAGCTTATGTAATTGACTTTCCCCTATCTTTGTGTTGTCTTTGTTTTTTTGGTAGAAATCTTTGTGTTGTCATTGGTGGGGATGTGGTGAAGAAATTGCTCACTTCTTTAATTTTAATCTGCTGTTGCATATTCTGGATTTTGCAAATTGAATCATTATTTCTACATGCTAGAAATGGCTAAGATTCTGGCTTTCTTTTTGTAAAAAAAAAAAATTGGCATCTCATGCATCTATAGCCTACGTCTGAGTCCTTCATATTTTGGGCGTGTTAGCTCATGCAAATGCTGATAACTGATAACCATGTGCGTTTCATATTGATGCACTGATGGTAGGTAATTTCTCGTTTGGACCAAAGTCCCATTCATATGTTGTTGTGGAGGATGGGGAGTGTTGTATGATTGAGTAAATTTTAGCTAGTGATAAATGCTGAAACGACAGGCATGGTTGATGCTTTGGAGTTTGGGATTCAGCCTTTTGAAGACTAAGGTCGGGCAAATGATTTTGTAGATTAGGAAGGCCTCAAGATTGTGTTTGTCTATATGGTAGAAGGAAGATATTGCAGAGGTGGAGGGGTTGGATTGACAGTTCTATCAGAACAATTCTAGAGAGTTAGTTGTGTGACAAGATTATACAAAAAGAAACTTGTCTTGTCAAATTTTTTGACATGGACAAGATGCACTTGAGTGTAGAAGTCTGCCTTTTAATGGATAATGTTGATGGAAGTGCTATCCTGAAGCCGGGACTGGCTTTCTAAGTTAGAAACACTGGGCCTTGAAATTTGGGTTCTAGTTTGAAACTTGAGTAAGGAGCTTGATGTGAGATCAATATATGTGGTTGTCTTGGTCCAAGAAAAGTGACTCGGCTTCTCCTCATCCCTCTTTGATGACTTCGGAGATGGAGCTAAGCCTGTCAGGGCAACAAGAATTGGTGGCTATGTAGTCCTATTGTAGAAAAAACGTTCCTTAAGAGAAAATAAACGATGTGGACCACCTTCTATCCATGCTTGCATTGCTCTCTTCAGATATAATTGTGGACTCCACATTGTGGAGGTGGAGTATTATCATTGCTTTCTTCTCATTAAGGAGCACCATCTTGTTTGTAGAACTTCATTTGAACTCCTATTGTGCCACATGTTTTAAGTCTTTCCTTTAGGAGCAATGTATGGGGTGATCCTTAAAAGATAGAATCTTGACAAGAGTTGGCTTCAAAGTTCATAGAAAGTGGAGGAACCAATGGGATGTGGTGGTTGCAATTGAGATTTGGTTGTTTCTACCCTATGCTTTTACTTTGTGAGTTGGATTTGTGACTCACATGGTTATCTGCTCCACTAGTGAGTGAATTGGATCTTTTATAATGTCTGAGGAGACTGGAAATATCTTTGAACAACTTTCAGATGCTGTGGCTCTCTATTGAGACTTTTTAACTGTCTTTGGTTTGAGAAGATCTTCATTCCTTTCGAAGAGTTGTTTGTTGATTATTTTATTGCTTTTCATTTTTATGGTAGTAATTGTGTGATCAATCATAATGATGCTGGGATTTTCATAAACTTGCAGGATCAATCCTTCTTGAGGTAGAAAAAAACAGAGAAGCGGATATCCAAAAGAAATTTATGGTGTTCCATACATACCACTGAAGATAATTCAACAGATTCACATATTGAGGTTTCTGGATCTGTGTTAAACTTGGGTTTTAATATCTGCCTAACTACCAAGAGATGCTTAGGATTTGTAGATTCTGTGGTTCTCCAAATTTTAAATTAGAGGGAATGTGTCTAAAAAGAGCTTTTAATCCAATTTTCATGCTCCTCAGAATTTATTGTTTTAGAATGTTTGCTGAATCAATTATAACTTAAAAGAGCATGGAAAGATACTAGTATGTGATTTTTGAGCATCTTTTGCAAGTCTTTAATTGTTTAGGTAACTACTGCTGCTGCACATTGTATCCAGTTTTAATTTGTAGTCTTAAATTACTTATACGGTTTTGTTGTACTTCTTGCAACCAACTTAGACTGGTGCTACTAGAAATTTTTTCATCTGATAATTTAAGGTGTTTCTGTTATTTTTAATGTTTTATCATGATTATTCATTTGTTGGCTCTCTTGGTCTATAAATGATTTCTTTAATCTTTATGAGATGATGATGTTCTCCTCCAAAATTCATTCAAATTGCGAGGAAGCTATGTGTTGTTTGAATCAGTTCCATTTTGTTTGAATCATGGGCACAGCCTAATTTTGCATCAACTATTCAAAACTTTTATCTTATGTTGCTCTTTCTTATTACTTGAGTGATTTTGTTATACTGCCTTTTGCTATAGGAAGATCTAGTATTAGCTAACACTTGCTTCAAAAAGGACTCAATAACTTTAAAAAATGGGCATAATACTAGTCAAATATATTATTTTCTTACTAGAAGATGGATCTAGTTTTGTGTAAAGATTGTAAAGTTATACTAGGTGAGAGTTTATCCACCCAACAAAGGTTGGTGGTTTTGGATGTACATATTAGGAAATGGAAGAGGACTAAATAAAATAGGAATCCAAGTACTAGATGGTGGAATTTGTGAGGAGAGAAATAAATGATTTTTAATACTAGAATGTTGAAGGAAGGAAAATGTGGTCGAGATGAGGAAATCGATGTCATGTGACAAGATATGGCTAACAATAATAAGAAAGTGGCTATAGAGGTATTAGGAGAATGAAAGGAAAAAAGGGCTATCTGGTAAAAAACACTTAATAGTCGAGCAAGAAAGTTTAGTTGGTAGTTAAAGCTAAAAGAGAGTGCTATAGAAGACTAGAATATAGAAGCTATAAAATGGTTAAGAAGGAAGTTTAAAAAATGGGCAAGAGAGGTTAGATTCAAAATATACGAAAAGTCACATCGCAAGATAGAAATTAACGATGCGGAGAATGATATCTATAAGATCACAAGACTAAAATACTTGACTTAGGTTAAATAAATCGAAAATAAATATCAAAAAGCTTTTGTTAAGGAAGATGACACTAGAGAATGATGGAGGAGTTATTTTGATAAGCTATTTAATGAAAGTTATGTACATGATTGTGATGTACTATTAGTTCTATTAAGGATAGAAATGTTAAGTATACGTATAGATTAGAGTAACTAAAGTAATGGAGGCTATGAAAAAGATGAAAAAAGAAAAAACGATTGCACTTGATGGAATATCCATTGAGGTTTGGAAGCATGATCTGTTGTACTGTCTAATTTTGTTCGGTATGGGGCATATCGTACCGTAACAGTACCAATACAATTATGCTGTCTTATACCATACCAATATTCGGTATGCTGTCTCATACCTACTGACACTCAGTACACCATCTCATATCATACCGAACCACATATTGAACTGTAATAGGATGGTACCGGTACGGTATTCGATGTCGAAACACTAATCTTGTTTGGAATTATTTAAATGATATAGGAGTAACTTGGTTGACTAATTTGTTTAATAAGATTTGAAATGCCAAGAAGATGGAGGAATATCGTTATAGTGCTGATTTATTAGAATAAAAGTGATATTCAAAACTATTGTAATTACGTGGTATTAAAGTTATGAACTATATTATGAAATTTTGAAAGAGGATGATTAAGCATAGAATGAGGTGTGGCACAAAAAAAATTAGAGAATCAATTTACTTTTATACTACAAAGGTCGAATAAGAAAATTAATTTTCTCTTTCATAGGTTAATGGTAAGATATAGAGAAAAGAGACAAGATTTTCGTATGTTTTTTATTGATTTAGAAACAATATATGTTGTAGAGGTTATCCCCCACCCGACCGACATCTTCCCTATAGATCACAATCAAGCATTCGTTGATGAGGGGGCCCTGAAAATCAAAGGAAGATCCAAAGAATCAAAGCAAAGTGACCCTACACCATCGGCCTTGATTTTTGCTCAACCTCCTAACCTGGCATCTATTGACCCCGAGGATAGGATCCTCCTAACTTCGAAGAGCATAGATCGATAGACCTGCACGAGCGCCAATCCGAGGGAGGACCTCAGCTCAGCACTAAACTCGGAACACTAGACCATTTTTCTACATGGGAGATCCTTGGAATCTCCTAGCAGAATGTGGGCACGATGCACATCTGATACCCCGACTGAAAACCCTGATCCCTAGACTAGCGAGCAGGTTCCTCACCCTATTTCTTTAGGTCATGGTCTTGCAGATCATGGCCTACCCGCCTAAGGGATTAGGGGCCAAATGGCCTACTAGATTCCAGTGTGATAGCTAATCACATCATCTCTATGTAAAGAGATAACAAAGGGATCCCCAGGTAAGCTGAATCGGAGAGAACTCTTCTTTGCTCTTGTTCTCCCATCATCTTTCCTCTACTATTCTCAAGCTTTACCGACTTAAGCATCGGAGGGTCTCCTATTGAAAAAATCTTGATGAGTGTAGACTTCTCTTGCAAGTTTTTTTTTGGTATCTCAGCTTCTAATCAGCATCCAACCTCAGCCACATCAGCATTGAACCAAAGTCTTACAGCAACAGTATATAACATAGTTCTTAGAGAAGTTTGTTAGAAAAGAAAGAAATTTTCATTAGATATATTAATCTAATTAAAAACATGTACATTGGAGAGGTTATTACTTATTAATATGAAGACTACTAGTGATAATGCTAGTGAGTTTCCAACCATAATAGATTTACATCAAGGATTTGCTCTAAATCTTTTACCTTTTTGCTTTAGTTATGGATGAGATTTCTAGGCCTATTCAAGATGATATTCTTTGATACATGCTATTTGTGGATCAAGTACTCTTTTGGATAAAATGAAGATTGGAGTTAATTATAAGTTAGAATTATGGAGGATTGCATCAGAACCTAAGAGTTTTTAGATTAAGTAGAACTAAGATAAAATACATGAAATATAATTTTAGTAAAATTAGAAATGAAGATGAAGATGGGGTGAAAATTGAGAATCATGAAGTTTCCAAGAGTGATCATTTTCAGTATTTAAGATCAATTATTGATAAGGGACAGATTGAAGAGAATGCTATCCATAGGATTAAAATAGGTTGGATGAAAGGAGGCTGTATAATTGGGATATTATGTGATCGTACTTGCAAAGTTGAATGAAAAATTTTTTAGAACAACTTTTTGACTAGCTATGCTTGACAATATAGAATATTGTGTTGTTAGAAAACAATATGCGCACAAGATGAATATGACAATGAGAATGTTGAGATGGATGCGTGCTAACATAAGAAATGATAGAATAATAAATGAAGTCATTCATATAAAGGTAGATGTAGCATCAACTGAGGACAAATTGAGAGATGAATGGCTTACATGGTTTGGCCAAGGGATCTACCAGTACAAAAGAGTGATTTGATACAAGTAAAAAGAAAGAGGGATAGATGTACACTAAAAATCATATAGGATGAAGTAGTAAGGAAGGACTTGACATCACTACATCTTTTAGAAAGCATGGTCTCAAACACAGCAGAATGGAGGAAAAAAATTCATGTAGGCGATCCCAATTTGTTTGAGGTTAAAGCTAAGTTGTAGTGCCTTTTGTAATAGTATTAGTTGCTTTTCAGTTTAAATTGGTAACATGTGATATTGATGCCCTAGACATTAGTATTACAATAGAAATTAAACAAAGAGAGCTAGACGTATCTCTTGGCTTCATATGCTTGATGAAATGAGTTTGGTGGTCTTTTCAAGCTTAAAACACCACTAAAACCTTGTGCCGATGAAGTTGCATACCTTTCCAAAGTAAAATGTGGGATCTTTTCTATGGAAACACAATATCATTCTAGGGTAATCTGGGGTTTTATGTTGGGGTTGTGAAGCATAAATTAAAATCAGTATCATCCATAAGCCTTGGAACATGGAGATAAGAAGATTGCGCTCTATGTAATTGAACTTGATGATGTAAAAGTTACCCAAAGCAACAATGTGTTTATCTTAGGGGATTCCTGTCTCAAGACTGATATCAGTGACTACGGAACAAATTACAATGGGCTTCCCAAACAGCCTGCACCTAATGGTATGTTGGGATATGAGAAGGTTGGAAGGGTAGAAAATTGTAGATTACTTAGATGCAGAATAGCAATCAAAGTCCCAACTCACAATCAAATCAGAATTGATTGTTCTGCTTTAAAACATGAGTTTATGATTTTTCCAAACTAAAGTTGAGTTCAGCCCGAGTCATCTTGTCCGATTACATATGTAGTGCATTTTAAGTAGTCTTAACAGCAAGGCAGTGGTTGGGATTGTTATTTGCATTTATCGAACATCAAACTTCATTTGAAGTGTTCAAAACTTTGTATGGTGTTGAGTTAAAGCTTCCCTAGAGAGTGTTGAGGACTTTCTTGAACCTTTATATCTTGATCTTCCATTCTTCTTATGATTTTCTAACTATGATATATATTCCATAATGATAAGATCATTCAATAGGCATTTAAAAGAGTATCCCTGAAGAATTTGTAGGAAAAGGGTTTGTTTCATCTAGCTGCTTGCCATAAGTGTTTGTCTGTCACATTATCTAGCTGTCTGCATATGTCAGTGACAATTGCAGGCATCTTATCTTTCGTATTAAGAGTCAAGGGAGGCTGCTTCGAACTTTGAAGATCTGCCTCCACAATATTGGTAGCTTTAAGTTCTTTCATAAAGCAACCTCTAGTTCATTTGAGCATTGTTGTCATGATATGTCTGCCTAAATGCACATAAGTCATGCTTTTCTATATTATATTCTAGTTGGCTATGAATAGGAAATAAGCCCGTATCTTCATTGAAGTCTTGACCAAAAAGGTGGGCAGTCTCTTAGTTGTCATGACCCTGCATGTGGAGAAGAGTTTCCCATGCAAGTATCTCATATCTTAAGTAATTTCTTATTTAGATGGAATTAAATGATTTTCTCTTGATATTATGTCACTTACTTGCCTCATTCCCCTTAGTTTCTCTATTTTGGCTACTTAGTTAGAGCTAAACCATCCAGGAGGTTGAACCACATGTTTTGGATTGGCTATGTTTCTCTAAACCATAAGTTGAGCTTAGTCATAATGTCTTAATGAAAATGTAGGATAAATGATCATATGTGAAGTTGTTCTTGTTAGAGTTTGCCTAGCCATCCCAAATTACAGTTTGGGGCATATCAAGCTGCACATGCTAGCAACTGATATGGTTTGACCACCTGATTCAGTCCCAGATCAAAACTGGCTTGAGGTGGGTGGAACTATTTGGCTCCACTTGGTTTCAAGCAGTCTCGAGTTGTTTCGGAATTAAAACAGGTTCATGGCTTTATAACCCTCCTCTTCCCTCTCTCCTGGTCCTCCTCTCCTCTCGCACGATTCTCTTTACTAGAATTAGGTTTCATGACTGATGATGACAACAATGATAATGACAGCAATGACGATGACAATGACCATTGCAGTTACAACAACCATGGTTGGAGGTATACCTACCCCTCCCTCCCTCTCTCTCCTCCCTTTCCCCCCTTTCCCTCTCTATCCCGCTAACTTTGGTACACTCGTGTAGGTACAATATGTAACTGTGCCATATCAAACAATTAGCCAGTCTGTATGACCCCACGTATTGGTTCGATGAATCTTGATTGTTATAAATAATGTCTTCATTAGTTATCTTCTAAAAGTACAACCTTTTGAGTTGACATAAAATTACAATCAGAACACTACATACGAGGTTGCTTACATGGACAAAACTCAATTAATTGAAATATGGTGGACTTATGGTTCTTTAGGGTGGGAGGGTCCTGTATAATACCCACTATGCATGCCTTGTCATATACATTCTATATACACAAGTAATTGATTATATGCATTGTTCTTTAAGCTCAAGGAGAAGGTTCATTATCAGGTACATATGCTGACATTTGATCGCTCTTTTTCTGGTAGCCTGTGCCATGCTCAAAGAGTGTTAATTTTGCTTCAACTCAGGACAACAATGGAAGCAACTGGATCCACTTCCTTATCAAAGAACAAAGTGGCTGAACTTACTAACTTGGCTTTGGAAACATACAAAAAGAAGCCTCTTTCTTACTGGCTTTTATTGATTCTTAGCAGTAGTGCAATGCTTGTGGCATTTCCTGCTTCAAGCCTCCTGTCCCGTCTCTATTATGCCAATGGTGGCAAGAGCAAATGGATAATTTCCTGGGCAGCAGTTGCAGGATGGCCCCTAACTGCCCTCTTCTTAATTCCTATGTATATCTGTGGTAAAATATCGCCAACTCCACTTTCCCTTAAGCTCTCTGTTTGGTACATTGTGCTTGGATTCCTTAGTGCTGTTGACAACCTTATGTATGCATGGGCTTATGCATATCTTCCAGCATCAACTGCTTCTCTCCTTGCATCATCTTCTCTTGTATTTTCCGCTTTGTTTGGATATTTTATTGTGAAGAATAAATTGAACCTCTATTCCATAAATGCAATTGTTATTATCGCTGCTGGTACGGTCATCATAGCCCTGGATTCAAAATCAGACAGATATGAAGGAATAAGCGACACACAATACACCTTGGGGTTCATTTGGGATATTGTAGGGTCAGCTCTCCATGGTCTGATCTTTGCACTCTCAGAGCTGGTTTTTGTGAAGATTTTAGGGAGGAGATCCTTTCATGTTGTGCTAGAGCAGCAGGTCATGGTTTCATTTGCTGGATTTGTTTTCACCACAATAGGACTCATTGTGAATAACGACTTCCAAGGGATGCGGTCAGAAGCGAGAAGCTTCAAGCACGGGGAAGTATCATATGCCATGGTGCTTACTTGGGCAGCCATTACATTTCAATGGGAGTTTTAGGGGGCACAGCTGTTTTATTTCTGGCTTCGACTGTGTTGGCTGGTGTTCTCAATGCAGTAAGGGTACCACTTACCAGCATTGCAGCAGTTATTCTGTTCCATGATCCTATGAGCGGTTTTAAGATTCTATCCTTGATCATCACCGTTTGGGGATTTGGTTCCTATATTGTGGGACACTCATCATCGAGCCAAGCCACCTAGCATAGCATCGGTTTCTATGCTCTCCAACAATCTCTTTAGTGTTGGACATTCTCTTCTTTCAGAGAAACAACTGGAGTGACATTTGCAATTTCTTGTGTGCTTTAGACAGTTCCATTGGTGTCAAGAGCACTACGTAGATGAATGTTTGAGGCTTCGTGGACAAATTAAACGGCTGCTTTTGCTGATGTGGGAACAGAGTACATAAGGAGTACATGGCTCAGACTGGTAGAAAGCTCCTGGCTCTAATTGAGCAGAAAGCAAATATTTCGATTTGGCAATTTCCTCATAGTTTGAACGTTTGGAGCATCATGTTTTTCTATTGGGTTATTATTCTGTTCATAATAGGGTTGGTTTCTATAGTGTACTAGATTATTCAACTTGTGGATTAGACGAGCAAGCAAGTTAAAAATCTGCTTTTCTTTTTTATTTTTATTTTTAGCAAGGAAAAATCTGCTTCTCTTTGTGTACCGTCCTTGGTTGGATATGTGATGCCAATTATATTTTTTTCCTGTGAATTAGTTAAGTTCCTCCTATCCAAGATTACGTGGTATAATTATGTGAAAAATACTTGCTTCTCTTTTCTTGAAAAACTAAAATAAAATCAAATGAACATAGAGATGCTTCCGAGTATTTTAGTGCAGGCTGCGTTCACCATCGAAATCACCCTAAGAAACAAAATCCATCCCAAACACAATGTGCATGATTGTATATTTAGATGCCTCAAATTAATCCACTATGATAAACTCTAAGATAGATTTAAGTCTAGCTTCAGCTTAATTCATATATGAATGCATTGCAGTGTTTGAAAAGTTCTGGCAATAAACTATTCTCAAGCTTTTGGTAGCCACCATAGATAGAACTTGCAGGAAACCAGGGCCATCGTATGCCGATGCTTCAAACTCTCGAGAGGCTGGAGAATTTTTAGATAATTGAGATAGCCAGGTGTCCCGGCCATAATATACAACTGTGATTCCAAAATATTGACCAATATAGTAAAACATGAGGCCATGATTTAACTTAATGATTTTAGTATCTAGAGCTTTCAAAGCCAATAATAGGCTAGTAAAATATGGGAACAAAATCTAAAAGATCTTGGTTAAAAATGTTAATACTCTACTAGCTAATATCTTAGAAATTATCAACCAAAAAGCAATTGCCAGGATCTGGACAACTTACTGCACCAATTGAGATTATGTGTTCACCTATAGTTTGTTAACCACAAGCTAGTCCATGCTGAAACCCATGTTCTTAATCAAACTCTAGGATTTAGCGGTCTATTTCAATGAAAATAAAAAGAGCATTAGAAGTCCAACTTCCTCTATTAAAAAAAGCAGAAAAAGGAAAAGGAGTCATCAAGCTTCATGGGATGAAATCATCGTCCTCGATACAATATTTTATTTCTTATTTTGGAGATTCAAAAGTATAAAAGCACCATTCTAACACAAAATTCAGCCAACATAATCAATCAAGACGACGGAGAAGATACTCAACTTGAACATGCTTTGTCATGGGCATAACCCACTCATCATAGAGACGAGAACCACTGAGGGGTCTACCTTGATCTCACCAGCAGTGAACTCCACCTTATTAACCTTGTCCTGTAAGGTTACATCTTGCCCAAACACCATAGCCTTTTTCTCCACCCTTCTCTTTACCATCTCTTCAACATTCTTGAATGTCAACAATTTCATTAAAGCATCCCCATCCTGGACCGAAAAGGAAGATAAAGTAAGTTCAACAGTATACTCTTCTCTCCTCTCACAAAGCCTAAAAAGCCAAAGATGAAATATGATGGCCAATATCTTTAGCACCTGAATACACATCTTATTTTTTCCTTCTTTTTGCAGTAAAAAAGCAAAGCAGCTCATGATTTATGCAATAGTAGCTCACTAGAACTGAAATAGGTGTATAAAACAGAAAAGGAGACCTTATTACGGATTGCTGGACTGTAATCTTGTGGAGCATCTCTGAACTTCACTTCTGCCACAAACTTACCATAATGGATTCTCCTAGATAGAGCCTACAAGGGGGAAGAAAGTAAACAATTAGATAAATAAAAATCAACTATTTGCAACCCATATGAGGTCTGGAATGAACAAAAGTTGATTGCGGCCGACCTACCTGCAAACATGCAAGATCTGCCGCCGCTGTCAATGCATAGTTACCATCATCACCCTTGACAGTGATTAGTGGAAGCAAATCATTGAAATACATGTTCCATATGTCCTTACTCACACTTACAGGTGCAGACGTTGGATGCAAGACCTATAATTAGGTCAAACGCAGACATGTTCATCAAAGTTAGTGATGCTGAAATCAGAGTGATGAAAGTTGGATACTTGCCTCTGGATTATCACTAGGAAGTGGGAGTGGCAATGGTAGATCATCAGGGAAGAAGGGAACTTCTTCTGGGTTTTGATATCGTGCAACCTGTCACATGTTGAACATGTCTCTGACACTTAATGCAATAGGCGGTCACTGAAAGCGGTAAAGATGAAGAGTAACAGAACAATGACCATGACATCAAAGAGCCATGCAGCATGATACCTACAATCTAATTTATAGACCTGAAGATTGAGAGTTTAATGTAATTTAGTCTGTTGATAAATACACCAACTTCACGAAGTCTTAACTTTGAATAATCAATGAAGATTGCATGGAACAATTTTACTTATGAATAAGATTAAAGAAAACCAATGCTGAGCTAGTTCAGTATACCCACTAGATGCATGGTCCAGTAAACAAAGTCTACAGAAAAGAAATGGATTCCATAATGCATTCTTAAACCGACAAAAAGCGTAAGGAAACTGGAATCTGCGTGTATGATGAACCATCCAACCTTATCTTTTGATCAAAACAAGTTCTGCATGAAACATATAAAAGAACAAATATGAATTAGAAAACTCCTCTATTCACCAACGTCAGGGATCTACTCCTACTAGAATTATGAGCTTCAAATGGCATAACCTCCTGCTTATACTTCATGGATATGCAATACCCATTATACATGCAAAAGTCAAGGCCTTGCATGCAGGAAATATGCACTTAAAATTTGTCAGAAAGAAAATAAGATAGCTTAGGAGTCATTCACCCACAAGGATTGATTATTCGTTTCAGAGCAAAAAGAAAACAAAGCAAATGCATGGAGACATATTTGTAATCAAGAATTCAAGATGCTGTTTACCATATCTTTGGGGCATCTACAAGAAATTTGTGCTTTTTGGAGCATTTCAGCAAAAACAAAGAGTTTGGGCCTGGGGCTCCACGAGTTATTTCATCAGAGGCAGACTGTTTTATAACATCCATAGATAGGTATCACAATTAGATGACGAACGTACTTTAGTTGGGAGTGGGTGTTTGCATATCTGTCTAATCTCTCATGTTCTTCCAACTCAAACTCTTGTTCTCAACTGAGCTAGCTGCCAGCCTGCTGCTTCCCAGTGTATGAAACTACAAATGGATGCTTAAGGTGTGCTATTATTATAATATTTTTGCACATCTAAGCAACCCTTCATAACTAGTCAAACATTCCCCTTCATAGTGGTGGTAGAATGATAGTTCCTAAGATCTAAATTGATCTAAAGGGATCATCAAGACATGACAAAGACCGAACTCCATATGCTTCTTGTCTTTTAGAAGTATGATCAAATCTTCCAATAAATCATTCTGTTACAGTCCAATCAGTCGCAGCAGAGAAAATAATGATAAGACCCAAATAACCAATTCCTTGAGACCATTTTTTTTTCTTTTTCCCTCTCAAGGATATAGTGTAAACACCAAAGGTCCAATCACAAAAAACCAATTCCTTGAGAGTGGGATAGGTTTATGCACAAATCGGACCTGTTACCAGCTAAAATTATATAGACTAATAACATCTAATATTAGCAGATTTTTATCAGGATCCAATTAATTCCAGAACATAGAATAAACAGGGGAAAGAAAGAAAAAAGCCAAAAAGAAACTAGGGAAAGGGACCTTGGCATGAAGAGCCTCGGACTCTCTAACGAAAAGCTCGACAAGGGACTGGCCTGACCCCAGGAACGAAGGGTCGTACACCGGGGCGTTGTACGGGCAACCTGGCCCTCTCTATGAGACTAAACACGATGGTGTCCTCCTGCCTGATTAGAGAATCCCTCACCGATGCCAGGGTGATCATCCCCTTCGAAGGGTCGCCGGTTTCTCTCTCTCCCGAAGCCCTACAACACAAGGAAGGAGAAGCGACCGTAAAGAAAAGAAGAAGAAGAAGAAGAAGAGCAGGAGAAGCCATGGAGAGAGAGAGAGGGAGAGAGAGAACCTGTTGGAGTCCTTTGTGGAGGCCATTACATGCCAATGACGAGCGTCCGACTCGAAAAACGAGAAGGGGGTATTTGATCGGGGACGGAAGGGGCTCGTCTAGTATTTATAATAATACTATAAATACGCTTCAGTATTACTTAATAATCTTGCTAATTGGATATCTTTTTATATTTTAAATTTTTAACCCGCCCTTAAGAGGGAATCTATCGAAGAATTCGCGCCAGAGGACAACGTTAGTATCCTGTCAGAATTGCGATTGCCGAGAAGCTGGATCCGTCACGGATACGGTAGGGGAGGAGAGTGAAGGGAAAGAGAGGGAGCTGTGGAACTGGAATCCAATGGGAAACCGCGGTCTGTTGGTTGACTGGACTTGTGACTAGCGGTGGTCACACGGGTAAACGTCGCGCGGAATATTTGGGGTAGGGTGTTGGCTGTTCATTTCTTATGATGCAAGTATACGATGATTCACAGCTCTTTTTTCGAATAATACAAAAAAAAAACTTTTTTATCAAAATATATTCAAATCAAACTTATTTATCAAAATGATGTGAGAGAAAAATACCATTTTTGCCATTTTGAATGGCATTTTTCCCTGCCACGTCACCCTCCATTTCCACGGTGGCATCGTCCCAAAAAAAAAGAAAAAAGAAGAAACGGCATTTGGAATGGTGCTTTTAAAAACGCCATTCCAAATGCGCTTTTAAAACGCCCTTCAGAATGGCGTTTTCCAATTTTTCCACCCAAAAATAAAGGAAAAAATCGTGAAAAAATGAAAAATTATGTTTTTTAAAATTTGAAATTAGTAAATAAATTAAAAATTTTAATTTTGATTGAATTTTAAAATATAAAGATTTGAATTTGTAATTCATTAAAAAAATTAATTTAGATTTTTTATTTCAAAATTTTTTAAAAGATGTCCAAAAAAATCTTAAGAAATTAAAAAAAATTATCATAGAAAATAAAAAAGAGAAAAAATATGAAAGAAATAAAAATTTGAAATTAAATTGAAAAACATCATTCGAAATACTTGTCTTCAAAATTTTTAAGAAATTAAAATTATAAAATTTTAAAAAATAAAAAAAAAGAATTATAATGTAAAAATAAAAAAGAATAAAATTTTAAAGATAAATTGAAATTAAAATATTATTTCAAATTACTTTCTCAAATAAAAAATAATAAATTAAAAAAAGATTCAAAAAAATTTTAAAAATAGGCTAAAAAAATTTTATAAAAATAAAATAAGTCTTTAAAAATGCCATTTTGTAAATTGAACTTTAGAAAAAATAATAATTTTTTAATTAAAGAAAAAGAATACGTAATAGAATGCTAAAAAGAAAAAAATGGAAGAGAAATGAAATTATAATTTCAAATGATAACTATTTTAAAATAAATAAAAAAAAGTATCATAGGAAAATAAAAAAATAACAATAAAATAAGAATTATAATTATAAATTTTAAAGAAATTTAATTTTAATTTAAATTAAAAATTATCATTTAAATTATTATTTTCATTATTTCATTTAATTTATTTATTAAAAGATTACAAATACATAATATAAAAAATTGTAAGAAAAGTAGATTTATATTTTTTAGTCGACCCCATGAATCGACTCATGGCTAAAAGAGTTTAACGGCACGCAAAATTTTTGACTGCGACACTCTGTGAGTCGATCCCTTGACTTTCTTTCTGGTAATTTTTATTTTTTAAATTTTTTAAATAGAGGAAGAGAGAGGAAGAGGGAGAGAGGAGGCAGCTCACCGTCGTGCTGTCGGAGAGACGCCGGAGTAGGGAGAAAGAAGAAGAGGGAGAAGGAGAGAAGAAGGGGGGAAAGGAGAAAACGCCGTTTCCTTCGGTGTTTTTTTATTCTTTTTCTTTTTTCTAAATTTTTTAAATTTTTTTCATAATTTGTTTAATTATTTTTTTTAATTTATTAAATTTTTTAATGAGGATAGTAATTTGAATGATAATTTTTAATTGAAATTAAAGATAATTTTTTGTTTTAAATTATAATTTCTATTTTATTACCATTTTTTATCTTTTATTTATTTTTTTTATGATATATTTTTTAATTTAATTTGTAATTTTTATAATTTAAAATATAATATTAGTTTTCTTTCATTTTTATGATATATTATGTATTCTTTTCCTTTACTTAAATTTGTAAAGGAAGAAGGAGAAGATCGAGAAGGGAGAAGGAGAAGGGAGAAGGAGGGGAAAAAGGGGTTTGGGGAGGGGAGAGAATGACGTTTTCTCTTTTTTTTTATTTTTTATTTTTTTTAATATCTTTACTTATCTATTTATAATTATTTAATAAATAAATTTAATTAAATAATAAAAATAATAATTTAAATGATATTTTCTAATTTAAATTAAAATTATTTTTTTTTAAAATTTATAATTATAATTCTTATTTTATTATTATTTTAATAATTTTTTTATGATATTTTCTTTAAAAGCGCCATTCTAAATGGCGTTTCTTCTTTTTTTTTTTTTTTTTGGGACGATGCCACCGTGGAAATGGGGGGTGACGTGGCAGGGAAAAAAATGCCATTCAAAATGGCGTTTTTCTCTCTCACATCACTTTGGTAAATAAGTTTGGTTTGAATATATTTTGATAAAAAATTTTTTTTTTATATTATTCGGAAAAAGAGCTCATGATTCACAGCTTCACACTGTCAGGATCTATTTGAATGCCAGGAGATTTTATCAGTTTGACAAAATTTTTGATTCGCTCTATTTTTAGCAAAATGCGGTTAAGAAAAGAGGGGACAACTTCTCAAAAGAGAGGGAAAAAAAAAAAAAAAAGACAGAGATGAAGGCAAGCTTGACTAGGTTGGAGAGTACACGTCATCCCTATTTCTTAAGGGGTAAGCTAAATCATCCTGTTGGCTTCCCGATTGTCTACTCCATCAAATTTTTTAAGTAATTTCGAATGAGGAGTCCTGGCCGAAGATCTTGTCAATCGGATGAGACTTTCTTGCAAGATCTTAGCTATCTGACAGTGTATAGGAGTTATGATGCGATATGAGACCTGCTTGGATGCCAGAGGATCCTAAGACCAATAAGATCCTCCACCTTGGAGGCTAACATCACCTTGGAAGGAATTTTTGAAGTTAAAAGAAAGAAGAGGAGGAGAGAAGTGGGAGGGACTGCGCTTAGATGGAATCAGGATGTTAGATGTTAATATAGCTCACTTAAAAAATAATTTATTTTATTTGAAAAATCAGGATGTGGAGATCAAGCATGCGCTAAATTCATCTCTCTCTCTCTCTCTCTCTCTCTCTCTCCACACTCACATCTAGAGAGAGAAAATTTCCATGGTGGCCATCTAATCAATAGGCAAGTAACTCCAATATCCATAAAGTCCTCTAATACACCATATAGGTTAGTTCATGGCATATTGAGCTCTCATTTGAGCATTGCCTATTCCTCGAGGAGAGCAAGGCGCAAACACTTATGAAGAAGTCTATGAATTATATGCGATGGTTTTATGCTGGTAGTCCAATTGAAAGGATGCTTTCATTAGAATCTTCATCGAAGGAGATGGAGGAGCTCGTATGGTGGTTCTCGGAGGTGGTCAAGCTCTCGAAGGAGACAGTCCGGGCAGATTCAGAGGAGTGGGCAGCCTTGGCAGTGGAAGCTAAGTACCTCGGCTAGTAGGTGGTGGTGGAGGCAGTGGTGCGAGAGTTTAAGATGCGAGCTAGGCTGAAAAGAGAGGTGGTGGGAATTAGTTTGGAGCAAAGCTATTTTAATGTCCGGTTCCTGAAGGCTAGGGAGAGGGACCTGGTCCTTGGTCAGCATAGGTGGTCACTGGCCAAGTGCTTCTGATTGAGTCCTGACGGCCCCATTTCTTCCCAGCGGAGGGAGCGATCTGCTAGGTTGTGGTCTCGGTCTGATTATTGTGACTCTCGATGGAGCTGTAGTGGAGGCAGCAATCCAGAGCATCCTAAGCCTGGCTGACAATCTGGTGGTGATGGACAGATGCATGGTGAAGAGGAGGCTTGGCTTCCCCCGAGCCCACATGAGGATCAACCTCTCTCAGCCATTGAGGCCAGGAGTGCTCATCGATGGATCGGAGGACCCCTTATGGAGCAGTTTGTGTGGGACAACCTGGATGGAGTTATCTCCAGTGCAATCGCTTCCACCTTCCAATAGTGTGCTCGACTGGAGGAGAAAGGGGAGCTCACTTCACTTGGAGAACGTTGCTCGAGCCGAAGGAGAGGAGGTGGGGGTCGTGGATGAAGGGTCTCAACTGGGGCCATGGTTGGTTGTTGTTCAATAATGGATTCCCGGGTCTGAGGCAATGGGCGCATTGGGGAAGAAGGGGGCCTGATCAACACAGGCCCCCAAGTTAGATCTTAGGCCGAGTCGTTCGGGAAAGAGCAACTCAATATGCCTCGGATCGAGTTAATATGTCATTTGGATCAGACGGCTAGATGAAACCATCCAAGATTGCATGATGATGATCGGAGGAAGGGGGCACAGAGGGTTTTATGGGTGTGAAGATTAGTGTGGGTGGAGGTCCAAGCATGGTTGGCCCGCTAACAAGTTCAGCTTGCTGGCGTCAAGCCGGGATGTAGCAATCAGCCCATTCGTGGGCACTGGGGCCTCCGTGGTGCATGGGCCAGTCAGGCTATGGATAAAAGAAGGGGATTCGAGCAGGCTAGGCTTTGGCCAGCTCAAATGCACCTAGTCTAGTGACTTTGATGTAGGCCGGGCACTTGTGAAGCCCAGTGGGTTGGGAAAAAAGCCTATTGGACCTAAGATGGGTCCTGCGAAGTCTAACAAGGCAAGGGCAAGGCCCTAGTTTGTCAAGTAGATCAAATGGACTCGTTAGCTATCTTTGGAGGA
Source organism: Elaeis guineensis (assembly GCF_000442705.2). Classification (NCBI taxonomy): domain Eukaryota; kingdom Viridiplantae; phylum Streptophyta; class Magnoliopsida; order Arecales; family Arecaceae; genus Elaeis; species Elaeis guineensis. Next base: position 90,776,677 of record NC_025993.2, on the reverse strand, counting down.
CTTGAGGTTTTGCTCTTCTCAGATGGAATCCCTAGAGAAGGGGAACCGGCTATACCCCAGACAAATGCTCGGGTGGCCAACCTTGGTGCCTAGGCATCAGGGTTTTCGATCAAGGGCTGGACCTCACGATGGAGGATGACTCAGAGTGCAGGGATCCCATGGTGGACTGTCTGGGTTGGAGCACAATGAGGTGGTGGACCGACTGAGGTAGGCCATTCAGAGGGCAGAGAGGAGTCCATCCGCTGTGGATTCAATGGCTATAAGGACAGAGGTTAACACCCAGATGGAGGGGATACTGGTGAGGATCCCCTTCACCGCCAGTTGCCCCAATAAGCTTGCTGATTTGGAATACCCCGAGAATGAGAAAGTCCTCATTCTGGATGACTTGTGGTAGAATTATCCAGCAGCATTGTCCTGATATCTGTATCTTTCTTGGGACCCATCTTTCAGGGGCGAGCCTTGCCCGAGCCAGAAGATGGATTTCACTGGCATGGAGCTCCTACATGGTGGAGTCCAGAGGTCTGTTTGGGGGGGGATCATGGTGCTGTGGTGTTGCAGCTCTGTAACAGCCCAGGTTTTTGGGCCTGTAAATCCTTGACGGCCCAACGAAGAAAAAAAAAATTAATGGAAGGAGGAAGACTCCTAATCGGAGTCTTCTTCCTCTCCGTTTTCGATGAAATCGGACTCAAGGAGTCCGGCTAGGTAGAAGACCTTCCCTATAAAACCCTCCTTCCCTCCCTTAAGACTCTCCACCGACGATCTTCGAGCTTGATCTCTTGATTTCTTTCGTTGAAGTTGTGACCTCTCATACTTGTGCTCGTCGAAAATCGGAGCCAACGACGCTGCTGAAGCTTGAGGTAAGCCCTTCTCCTCCTTCCTCTCTTCCTTCTCCTCTCTTCCATGGCTTCATGCACCCTCGCCGGCCTTCGAGATCGTCGAAAAATCTATGAAAAAGGAGAATCCTATTTTGCTCTGTTTCGACCAGGCCTTTTCTCTCTTTTTTGACCACCGACACCATCAGTTGCGGTGTCTCATCTCTAGGATAGGACCCTCATCCCTCTATCCCTCTTCCTTGAAGGTTTTGGCCGTCGTGATCGGCCAATGATCGAAAAATAAAAAGAAAAGGGCGGATCCGTTGTTTTTCAAATCTTTAAATATCCTGCCGGCTGAACCTCATCGCCGGCCATCCTTTACTCCACCCCGCCTCCACCTGCTGTCGGACCTCCGACGAAGCCATCGCCCTCGTCGGAGTCAAGCTGGAGCCCCTCATCCGTCCCTGTTTCGGCCCAAGGGAGGCCGTGGGAAGAAAAGGAAAAAAAAAAGAAAGAAGAAGAAGAAAGAAGAAGAAAGAAGGAAAAGAAAAAGAAAAGAAAAAGAAAAAGAGAAAGAGAAAAATAAAATAGAAAAAAGAAGAAGAAGAAGAGAGAAAAATTTTCTCTCTCTCCTCTCCCTCCTTTCTCTCTCTTTTCTCTCTCCTCTCTCTACATTCTCTCTATATTTTCTCTCTCTAATTCTCTCCTAGACCTTTCTCTCTCTTTATAGATTTTATCTCTCTAGTGTCTTTCTCTCTCTGATTTCATCACGAATCTAAGATAAAATTGATATAAAAATATGACGATCTGAGATTGCTCCAAAATTCGTGCAGTAGATTAGATTTTCGATCCGATCTTTATTCAAAATTGATAACATTAATCATGGTTAATCCATATTGAATCATCCTGATATGACCTCTGATGATCTCGACCATGATTGTCTCATCGAAAAGATACGAAGATTCTCTCCTCACTTTCTTTCTCTACTTTCTCTCTCTAGAATTTTCTCTCTCTTTATGAATTTTTTCTCTCTAGAAGTCTTATGGATCAGTGGAGGATCTAGATACTTAGATAAATCTTAATTTTGATTAATCCTGAGAGAGGTCCTAGATTTATGTTATTAGGATCGATTATCGGATAATTTTTTTCATATATGATTTTTATATTTGATTAAGATTATGAAGAGATGATTGTCTGTATAATATCGAGTGGAATATTTTGTTAAAGAAATTCATAAATCAAAGAAGAACATTGATTTTTATGCTTAGATCAGTCACCGATAAAGGTAAGAATCTCTGTATATGATCATATTATATATGTTATTTTACCGTTGGTTTTATCTCATTGATTTTGCATTGTTGGATTTGAGATCGATGAATTTGTTATATCTGAGACACTGTTATTTATTTATGTGATTTTGAGTATGAGTATGTTATATCAATACATATGTATCAGCGATTGATGGCATGATTATATGGGTATGACATATTTATTATACTGCAAAATTTGAATTGATTAATGAAGTCAAATATTATAATTTTATGAAAATAAAAGAAAGAAAAATATGGTTTGGACTGGTCTTGTCATGTGGAATAGCCTGTCAGGAGCTTATGCCTGGGATAGCCCCCACAGGCTTATGTGTGGAAGAATCTGATCCGAAAAAGATCATAAATGATTTGATCGAGAAAGATCATGGCCACTTTGATCTGAGAAAGATCATGAATATTTCGATCTGAGGAAGATTACAGAAATCGATCCGAATAAAAGATCATCGCATGATCCTGATAGTCCAAAGCCAAAGCCAAAAAGAAAAAGATTAAAAATGATGTGATAATAGAAGAAAATAGAAAGATAAGACATGAAACAATCGTTGAATAAAATTATTTCACTTATTAACATATGATAATGCATCTCTTTTGATAAAACAGATAATCTATAAATGTTTGCAGTATTCTGGACAGTGAACATCGACTTTTATGTATTATTGCTTATCTTTATTTTAGATTATATTATTATATTGATGTGATATGGTAATTCTTACTGGACTGTAAAGCTCACACCCCTTCATCTTTCTTTTCTTCTCAGAGTTACAAGATGTCCATGGTTGGCTATGGTATGGATTTGTGAGTGAGTAGATGCATAGATAGAGTACCGTTGATACTTGATCAGAGGATTGAAGAATATTAATTATAATTATGCAAGTTTTATGAATTATTATTGAAATTAAATATTATGTTGATAAGATTGTAATATTTAATTTGGCCTTGCATATTCTTTAGGACTTGCTCTAAGGAGTGTGCGGCATCACGTATCCGATCCGGATGTTGGGTTCGGGACATGAAAAGTAGTATCAGAGCTTAGGTTTAAGATCATCAGAGATTATGAAGAGATATTAAAATTTTATGTAAGATCAATAGGATGTGACAAAGTGTATCAGAGCTCAGATTATGATCATTAAGGATTATAATATAAATAATTTAAATATTATAGAGTAATAATAGAGTTTAGGTTATGATCATTGGAGATTATGATATAAGTAATTAGGATTTGATAAAATGATATTAGAGCTTAAGTTTAAGTCACTAGGGATTATGAAGTGATATCAAAACTTTATGCATGATCAATAGGATGTGACAGAGTGATATCAGAGAATATGATAGAACAGTACTAGAGCTCAGATTTAAGATCACTAGGGATTGTCATATAAGTGATATCAAAACTTTGAGATTATAATCAATAGAGTATGATTGATAATATCAGAGTTTAAGATTATGATCATTAAAGGCATGATAGAATGATATTAGAGTTTAGGTTATGATACTAAAAATATGATTTAAGTGGTATTTGAGTTTAAGATTATAATTATTCAGAATTATAATTTTAGTGATATCTGAACTTAGGTTATGATCATGAGGAACATGATAGATATAAAAGAGAAGATTCAATATTTAGATTTCGAATCAATAGATATTAAGATAAAATTTATGCATAAGTGGCATATGATATCTATAATAGAATTGACGAGTTATATCTTGGATTTCAATCAGTAGGGTGGTCTGAATATAAGAAGAATTGACCCTAGAAGAAAGCGGAGGTATTGATATGTTATGTTGAGCATACTAGATGATTTTGGAATGTTAAACTTATATGATTGAAGATCATGATATTTTTTTCTAATTTTGATGATAAATGTCTAAGCATTATGAATTTTGGACTTATCAAAAGAAAGTTAATTAGGATATGATCTAAGAAAAAATTACATCATATGAGAGAAAAATATTTTTGAGCATTGAACCTATAAGAGGTCATATATAAAACTCAATTTAGATGAAAAAAATATACTTGAATTTTATTATGAGAATATGAGATACACATCTTGGTAAAATCTTTGGTTACTCAAAATATCATATTCTGAATATGATTTCTTGATCTTTCAAGTTCCATTGAATTTCAAATCAAAAGCTTACTTTTCTAAGTAGATCAAAAGTATTTTGATATTGTTATTATATTAAAGAAAAAAATTTATTTTGTCAGAGTATGATATACAGATTATGATGAAATCTTTAATAATTCATATTACCATCTTTGGATTAGATTTTTTTTATTTTTCTTGTGATTGTTGAAGATGGTGAAGTGTATTAATTATTCAAGTCAAAGTTTGGATTTTTTTTTAATTGAACTAAGACATCTTGCAGTATTAAATTTTGAATGACTTATACAAGGGACAAGATTTTATATGGATTTATTGATTAATATTAAGGGTTGTGATGAAAGAAGCTCTATAAGAAATAATCAAGTTGATTCTACTTAAGGATGTTGGCTTGAGTTCTTCTAGTTTGTCAAGTTAGAATTAATTCTTTTAAAAAGAAAGATTGATTTAGAAATTATCTAAATGATTATAAGGTAAATCTAAAGTTAACTCTAATTGATTCCAGACATGTTGGATTTTTGAAGAGTGATGAAACTTATACAATAATTTCAAACATAGGAAGTGGATCAAGATTTAATTATTATATGCTATATCCAAAGGTAGTAAAGATAAAGAAACTTAAAATTTTATCCTAAGTCTTATATGAAATTTGAAGGTTGGATCTATTCTGGATTGATCTAACATATAAGGATATTTTTTTATCTTTGATAGACTTATATAATTTGATAAATTAAGATCAGAGTGTGCAGCAAAAGCATAGTGGATTAAATTGATTAAAAATATTAATCTTTTAAATCAAAAGATATTATGATGAAATACATTAGTTGTAAATAAGGAAAAATTTTATTGATAATGAAAGGATGCTATAAATTTTGATCTAATCTGATCATAGCCAGATAATTTTTGTCAGTAGGTTGCTTCATTGTAGATAATATCAAAAAATTCTAGATATCTCAAGTTTATTAACAGCTTGATAGTTCTGATATTAGTTCAAACTTAGAATGTCCTGACATAGATCTCATATTTTTTTAAAAAAAATTTAATATTGTTACTTGGACTGATATAGAAGATTGAGATTTTCTTAAGATGAGAGTCTACATATAAAATTTGTTGGAAGGTCAAAAGAAAAAAAAATCGATGATTGTGAAGAGTGCCCGATGTTTGATTTTTATTTATTTTTCTATCGAGGGTAGTCTGAGATAATTATAAATTTCGAGTGAATATATTAGATAAATAACTAGAGTATTTTAATACAAGATCAAAATATTACTGTTCTTCAAAAAAAAAATTTGAGAAATCAATAAGAAGGGATGAGTTTGAGATTTTTAATAATTTTTGTTATAACAAGATTATGAGAAATAAATAATAAAATGTAAGACATTATTGGAAGCATGAGAATGACATGAAGAATGGATATTTTAAAATATATACCTCAAATAATATAACTTAATTTTGAGGATGAAATTTTTTTAAGGGGGGAGATTGTAACAGCCCAGGTTCTTGGGCCTGTAAACCCTTGACGGCCCAACGAAGAAAAAAAAATTAACGGAAGGAGGAAGACTCCTAATCGGAGTCTTCTTCCTCTCTGTTTTCGATGAAATCAGACTCAAGGAGTCCGACTAGGGTAGAAGACCTTCCCTATAAAACCTCCTTCCCTCCCTTAAGACTCTCCACCGACGATCTTCGAGCTTGATCTCTTGATTTCTTCCATTGAAGTCGTGACCTCTCATACTCGTGCTCGTCGAAAATCAGAGCCGACGATGCTGCTGAAGCTTGAGGTAAGCCCTTCTCCTCCTTTCTCTCTTCCTTCTCCTCTCTTCCATGGCTTCGTGCACTCTCGTCGGCCTTCAAGATCGTCGAAAAATCCATGAAAAGGGTGAATCCTGTTTTGCTCTGTTTCAACCGGATCCTTTCCTCTATTTTTCGGCCACCAACACCGTCAGTTACAGTGTCTCAACTCTAGGATACAGGACCCTCATCCCTCTATCCCTCTTCCTTGAAGGTCTTGGTCGTCGGTGATCGGTCAATGATCGAAAAATAAAAAGAAAAGGGGTGGATCCCCTATTTTTCAAATTTTTAAATATCCTGCCGGCTGAACCTCATCGTCGGCCATCCTTTGCTCCACCGCCGCTCGACCTGCTGTTAGACCTTTGACGAAGCCATCGCCCTCACTGGAGTCAAGCTGGAGCCCCTCGTCCGTCCCCTGTTTCAGCCCAAGGGAGGCCGTGGGAAGAAAAGGAAAAAAAAAAAGAAAGAAGAAGAAAGAAGGAAAAGAAAAAAAAGAAAAAGAGAAAAAGAAAAAGAGAAAGAAAAAGAGAAAGAAAAATAAAAATAGAAAAAAGAAGAAGAAGAAGAGAGAGAAAATTTTTCTCTCTCCTCTCCCTCCTTCTCTCTCTTTCCTCTCTCCTCTCTCTACATTCTCTCTACATTTTCTCTCTCTAGATTCTCTCTCTAGCCTTTCTCTCTCTTTATGGATTTTATCTCTCTAGTGTCTTTCTCTCTCTGATTTCATCATGAATCATAGGATAAAATTGATATGAAAATATGACGACCTGAGATTACTCTGAAATTCGTGCAGTAGATTAGATTTTCGATCCGATCTTTATTCGAAATTGATAACATTAGTCATGATTAATCCATATTGAGTCACCCGGATATGACCTCTGATGATCTCGATCATGATTGCCTCATCAGAAGGATACAAAGATTCTTTCCTCACTTTCTCTCTCTACTTTCCTCTCTTCATGGATTTTTTTTCTCTAGAAGTCTTATGGATCAGTGGAGGAACTAGATACTTAGACAAATCCTAATTTTGGTTAATCCTGAGAGAGGTCCTAAATTTGTGTTATTATGATCGATTATCGGATAATTTTCTTCATATATGATTTTTATATTTGATTAGGATTATGAAGAGATAATTGTCTGTACAATATTGAGTGAAATATTTTGTTAAAAAAATTCATAAATCAAAGAAGAATATTTATTTCTGTGTTGGATCAGTCACCGATAAAGGTAAGAATCATGTACATGATCATCATTATATATGTTATTTTACCATTGATTTTATCTCATTGATTTTGCATCGTTGGATTTGAGATCGATGAATTTGTTATATCTGAGACACTATTATTTATTGGATGTGATTTTGAGCATGAGTATGTTATATCAATACATATGTATCAGCGATTGATGGCATGATTATATGGGTATGATATATTTATTACACTGTAAAATTTGAATTGATTAATGAAGTTAAATATTATAATTTCATAAAAATAAAAAAAAAAATGATTTGGACTGACCTTGTCATGTGGAATAGCCTGTCAGGAGCTTATGCCTGAGATAGCCCCCACAGGCTTATATGTGGAAGAATCTGATCTGAGAAAATCATGAATGATTTGATCTGAAAAAATCATGGCCACTTTGATCCAAAAAGATTATGAATATTTCGATCCGAGGAAGATCACAGAAATCGATCCGAATAAAAGATCGTCGCATGATCCTGGTAGTCCAAAGCTAAAGCCAAAAAGAAAAAGATTAAAAATGATGTGATAATAGAATAAAATAGAAAGATAAGACATGAAACAATCATTGAATAAAATTATTTCATTTATTAACATATGATAATGCATCTCTTTTGATAAAATAGATAATCTATAAATATTTACAGTATTCTGGACAGTGAACATCGACTTTTATGTGTTATTGCTTATCTTTATTTTCAGATTATATTATTATATTGGTGTGATATGGTAATTCTTACTGGGCTGTAAAGCTCACACCCCTTCATCTTTCTTTTTTCTCAGAGTTATAAGATGTCCATGGTTGGCTATGGTATGGATTTGTGAGTGAGCGGATGCATAGATAGAGTACCGTTAATACCTGATCAGAGGATTGAAGGAATGTTAATTGTAATTATGCAAATTTTATGAATTATTATTGAAATTAAATATTATGGTTGATAAGGTTGTAATGATTTAATTTGGCCTTGCATATTCTTTAGGACTTGCTCTAAGGAGTGTGCAGCCATCACGTATTCGATTCGGATGTTGGGTTCGGGGCGTGACAAGCTCGATCAGGTGGATGCCTTCCATAAGTGCGAGCAACAGGTGGTGTTAGTCATATCTGAGCAGATTGGTGATCCTTGGCTTCTGTTTAAGATGTATGTGAGAATCGAGAATAGCAAGTAGAAGATGCTTTGGTCTGAGATCTTCAAAATGGTGATGTAGGGCCTACTTTCTTTTATCATTGCAGACTTCAACTGTATAGTGGAGTCCCATGAGAAGATGGGCCGTAGGCAGTACGTGGATAGTATTAACTCCAGGGAGTTCATCAGAGACTTGGACCTAATTAATCTTGGCTACACCAAGCCTAGATTCACTTGGTGTAACAATCGAATTGAGGCTGCTAGGGTTTGGGAGAGGATCGATCGGACGTTGGTCACCACCACTTGATTTTAATGTTTCTTGAGGCACTAGGTACAGCACCTTCTGAGGATCGCTTCAGACTATTATCCCTTCTCATCACCACTGATGGCCTACCTTGTCTAAGACTTCTTTAGATTTGAGAAGTTCTAGATCTTCTATCCAAGATCCTAAGATCTAATTAGGGATGTTTGGAGGATATCGATCCATGGTGATGCGAGATATCGGATGAGCAGAAGGCTTGAGTTAGCACAATGTAGGCTCATCTGATGGAACCAATTGGAGGTTGGTGACATCTTTAGGTAGATTAAGGGGATGGAGGTGGACATTGCAGAGCTCCAAAGGAGAGAGGATCAAGAGAGGGGTCTTCGGGAGCCTAACTTGAGGGAGCTTCGACACTAGCTCTCTGTCCACCACTCTCTATTGAGACAGCAGGAGATGTTGTGGAGGCAGAAGTCAGGGGCATAGTAGATCAGGGAGGATGACCAGAATAATAGGTTCTTTCATCAGTCAATGATGATTTAGAGGTCTATCAATCGCATCAAATAGCTGAAGAATAGCAATGGTAGAGTAGTGGAGGGCAGTGATGAGATCAGAGGATAGATTCTACAATTCTTTAGATCGTGCTGGACTGCCCCCTTGGGCAGAGATGCCCCCCTCCAGTGATCCAAGCCTATTTGCTGCATCTCTCACTACTACAAAAGGACATATGGCAGATTTACTACTGCAGCGGTTCAAAAATCGCTATCATAGAATCTACGCAGCGGTTATACATAACCACTGTTATAATTTTGACCTATAGCAGTGGTTATTCGTAACCGCTATCACAGGTTGCATATAGCAGCGGTTATTGCATAACCACTATCACAGATCAAAATCTATGGTAGAGGTTACACATAACTGTGGCCATACGTCTGATATATAGCAGTGGTTAATTAACCACTGCCATAGTTTTGACCTATTGTAATGGTTATATGTAACTATGGCTATATCTCAAATCAATGACAGTAGTTATTTATAACTGCTGCCATATCTTCCAACTATGGCAGCGATTATACTAACCACTGCCATATGTAGTATGGCAGCGATTATCTAACCACTGCAATGGACCTATAGCAGTGATTTTGTTTAACCGCTACTATATAGAAGAATATAAATTTTTTCATATTTTTCTCTGAATATGATATAGATTTGAAATTTAAAGCTCATCTTCATAGTTCATTATCTAAATAATTATTGTTAGAGTATCATGACAAAAGATCGCCTTGATCGATAGCCCTAGCTATGTTGATCAATATAATTCGATTTCGACGGTCAGGAATGACTGCATAATAATCTGATTGATAGAGATCATCGATGGATCCAAAAATTTATAATGATCTTGATGACATTTGTAGCACACTATCAAAATTTTATTTTAATCGAACATTATTATCATGATCAATTTAGGATGCGATGATTTTAATGTTAAATAAAAAATGAGTGATCAAAAAGTCAAACTGCATCCGATTAAGATGATTTTTTAGATAATGATCTTTGCTATCACTTTAATTGTTTGAATGGTGATGATCATAAAATTCAAATCACATATACATGAACCATTGGAGAACAGATATCGAAGTTGTAAGAGAAGAAGGAGCTAACTCGTATTTGTTTCGATCGAGAACGGATATTGAAGTTACACAAAATATCAATCAGAATCTAAAAGGTGTCACTTTAATTATTATAAAAAATTAAATAAATCTTATCCTTCAAATATGAGCTCATTCTTCTCTTGCAACTTCAGTATTCATTCCTCGATCAAAACAAATACAGCTAGCTCTTTTTTCTCTAGCAACTTCAGTATCCATTCTTCGATGGTTCATATACACGTAATTTGAATTTTATGATCATCACCGTTCAAATGATTAAAGCAATAGCAAAGATCATTCATCTAAAAAATCATCTTAATCGAACGTAGTTTGGCTTTTTCATCATTCATTTTTTATTTCATGATTAAAATCATCGCATGCTAAATTGACCATTATAATGATGTCTGATTGAAGTAAAATTTTGATAGTATGCAAAAAATATCATCGAGATCATCATTGTAAAATTTTGGATTAATCGATGGTCTTTATCTATCAGATCATTATGCGATCGTTCATGACTGTCGAAATCAAATTTTATTGATCGACATAGTTAAGGCTAGTGGATCGAGGCAGTCTTTTATCATGATACTCTAACAATAATTACTTAGATAATAAATAGTGAAGATAAATTTTAAATTTCAAATTTATATTATATTCAAGAAAAATATAAAAAAATTTATATTTAGGCTCTATAGCAGTGGTTGAGTAATAACTGCTGCTATAGATATATTGCAGCGGTTTCTAAAACTGATTCATAGGTCTATAGTAGTAGTTGCCATAACCATTGCTAAATATCTGTTGCAGTGATTGATAACTGCTGTCATTGACCTATTTGAAAATTTTTTCACCTCGCACCCTATCTTCTTCATTTCCCTCTTCCCTCTCTCTTCTGTCTTCCCTCTCTACCTGAAACCCTACAAGCCCCATCGTTGGCTCGCTCGCTCGCCGCCCCCTCCCTCTAGCGCTGCCACCGACTCCACCCCCTCGCCCTGCCTCCCTTGACCCGACCCCCTTGGCCTCGCCTCCCTCGACCCCAGCCCCCTTTGGCCGCCGCCCTCCTTTCTCTAGTGCCGCCCCCTCCCTCGGCCTCGACCCCTTTTGGCCCCGTGCCTCGCCTCCCTTAGCCCCGGCCCCCTTTAGTCGCCGCCATTCTCCCTCTAGCATCGCCCCGTCCCTCGGCCCTGGCCCCCTTTGGCCACTGCCCCCCTCCCTCTAGCACCTCCCCCCTCCCTCTAGCGCCACCCCTCTCCCTCGACCCTGGCCCTTGTTGGCCATTGCCCTCCCTCTAGCACCACCCCCCTCCCTTTAGCGTCGCCCCCCTCCCTCGACCTTGGCCCCCTTTGGCTGCCGCCCTTCCTCTAGCACCACCCCCCGCCGCCACCCCCTTCCTCTAGTGCCGCCACCGACGACCCTCGCAGCTCTGCGTGACCCCCTCCCTGCAGCAGGTATGATTTTTTTTTAAATTTTATTTCATAATAATAACTATAATCATTTATAATATTTATAATAATATTTATAATAATTTATAATAATATTTAAAGAAACCCCATTGGTGGGTTCTCGACTGTGCCGACGGTTGTGGGCTGTGCCGGTAGGTTCTGGGTAGTGCTGATGGTTGTGGGCCGTGCCGTCGGGTTCTAGGCCATCGAATTCTGGGCCATTAGATTTTGGGCAATGCAGGTGGGTTTTGGATCGTATTCACAAGTTCTGGGCCATACCGCAGATTTTGAATCGTGTCCATGAGTTCTAAGCCATGCCGATGGGTTCTGGGTCGTGCCTATGAGTTCTGAACCATGCTGGCAGGTTTTAGACCATGTCAGAGGCTGTGGGCCGTGTTGTCAGATTTTGGGCTATGCCGACGGATTCTGGGCCATGCGATGGATTTTAGGTCATGCCAGCAGGTTTTGGGTCATACCCACGAGTTCTAGGCTATAGAATTAATGTAATTCTTGTTTTAAAATTTATTGCATAAAATTTTCTTTATGTTAGTGTTATTTATTTATGCTCTACTAATATTATTGTTCAATAACATGTTATATTTGTTAATATTCATTATCGAAATATCATCTAGCTTTCACGCCTGCTGCTCGATGGGCCACGCGGAGCTCTGCCTCTGCATCCACCTCTGCATCCGCATCAGCTTTGGAGGCACATACTTCTCCTACCGCATCAGCTTCGGCTTCGACTTTGACTTCGTAGGCATATCTTCCTCCCACCAGCACATCTGAGTCTCCAATAGCAGCCACATCTCCGGCATATACTCCACCCATCGATCTAGCTCCATCGGCATCCATGTCGCACGATTCCAGTGAAATTAGATTTTCATGGTGTCAATTATTTATTTATTTATTTTTATATAGTTATTGTACACTCTTATATATTCGTAATGTATTTTCATTATAGGTGCATTATCTAGTAGGACATTTCATGATCCCACATGCATCCTGTATATGTGGAACTGCCATCCTCAAGTCATGGTGGAGTACGATCAGGAGGGGAGGCCAATAGGAGAGACCGTATGGAAGATGCATTCTTTTTTCGGAGTGCTTGTGAGGCAGTCCGATATCATTCCCATACTGTCCGTAGACTGACGATTGATGGACCTCAGGTCAAAGACCAGATGTGGGAGGAGATTTGGGTAAGTGTATCTTAATTATATATATGTATGTGATATGTTTACACTATATTTGATTTGAATAATTTCGTAATTGACTTCTAATAATTTTGTACAGAGGAGGTACAACTTTTCAAATCATGAGAGGGCTCAAGATATCCGACTGTAGAAGATTGAAGAGTTGTACCGAAACTACAAGGTCAAGCTCCACAAAAGATGGCTAAAGTACCGTAGAGATACTGAGGAGGATGGTCAGGCATTAGAGGAGCCAAAATTTTCAGATTTAATTTGTAACTTATGAATTTTTTATTACACTGATAATTATATTTGATTTTAACTTATGTGATTTAAATATTTTTTAGGCTGCATCTCGTCAGAATCAGAAGAATCGGATTGCTCAGAAACACGCACACTCTCGATCGTAAGTCTATGGCTAGTGGTGTGCAGATAGGTAATGAATTATAATCCTTTAGTTTACAAGTTTTTAAATTATTATTTTTTTACATATTTCTAACAAGCTGATTGATTGTTATAGCTGACGAGAGAGGAGGTGATATCCAGCCGTAGCACCATCTTTCGATCGAGTCATACGAATAAGAAGGGCAGGCTGATGAATATCATGATCGGGAGGATTTTTGTAAGTAATAACTAGAGTATGATTAATATGATTAGTATTATAGCATTTCTTATGAGATTTTATTTGAATTTATAATTACTAAAGTAGTTAGACGTGTTTGCGAGTGAGGGCCCAGACACTTCTAGCTCCTATGACCATCTGTCTCAGGTCTTGGGACCTGAGCACTCTGAAAAGATTCGTTGCAGGCCTGGACATACGCCAACGAGCTATTGGTCTAAGATGAGCATCTCTTCACATGCTTCTGAGGTCGTCAGTCAGGAGTAGCTTGACGAGGCCTTGGTGTAGGCAGCTCAGGCTAAGGAGTGCGCATCTCAAGCTCAGGAGCGTGCATCTCAACTACAGAACGTCATATCCACTATGGTGATATAGCTCTCCGCTCATCTTGGAGTTGATTTTTTGAGCATTTAGGATATGTTGGCTAGCATTTCAGCTCCAGCCTCTCTAGCTCCTGCTCCAGCCCCTTCAACTCCTGCTACAGCCTCTCTCGATTCTGCTTCAGTCCCTCCTGATGATGATGAGATGCTTGAAGAGGAAGATTTTGATTTAGAAAATTTTTGATATATTTTATTTTTATTTAAAAATATTATAATATAATTTGATCAGTAATATAATTTGAGTATTTGAGATATATTTCTGTATTATTATTGAGTTTTATATGAAATTTTTGGTTCTTGTAAGTTTTAGTTTGAGTAATTATATATTGAACTACGTCTACTAGATAAAAAATAGCAAATTTAAGTGGTTGAAAAGTTACTAACTATAGAAAAAGGCTATGAACCGCTGTCGTAGCAAAAAAATCACTTCATAGCCTACGCAGCAGTTGCACAACTACTGCCATGGTTTTGTGCCTACCACTGCCATGGTTTCATGCTAATCGCTGCCACAAATCTATGACAGCGGTTGACAAACTACTTCCATAGATCTATACTAGCGGTTGCATAACTGCTACCATAGTCTATGGCAGCAGTTTCTTAACCATTACTATATAATTTAGAGTAGCGGTTACCCAATCGCTACTATAAAAGCTATAGCAATGATTGAATAATCACTGCTATATATGATATGGCAGCGGTTATCTAACCGCTATAATAGCATCTATAGCAGCAGTTTTTCCAACTGCTGCTATATTATAAGATATAGCAGTGGTTGAATAACTACTGCTATACCTAGAATATAACAACGGTTATATCAACCACTCAATAATCGCTGTCATAGACTATGACGATGATTGTTAGAAAATCAGATAGACTAGCATGTATAGATTTCAAAACATTATCCAATCAAGTTAAGAAGTTAGTCCTTATCTCATAAGTCACTTGTCTTTTAATCTAATTTTCTTTCTAAGAAAACTAGATCCAACTGAAAAGGCCCTTACCTCAAATGTCAAGTGGATGTGGCACCCTCATTTTATAAGGCAAGATTTAGGTGCCACTTGATTTATAAGGTAGGTAGTTGGGGCGCCAACTCTTGACATCCTTAGGATTTTAAGTGCTCAAGAGAGGAGGCATGGCCCTCTCTCTTTCTCCTTCCATGCCAAGGCAAAAGAGGGGCAGGCTCCTCTCTCTTTCTCACACCCACTCCAAGGGATTGCGCCCTTTGGACTTTCCAAAAGGAGAGGCTTGCGCCTCCTCTCTTCTTTCCAATAATTCCATGCTACATAAGAAAATAACAATGAAGAAAATGATGTGATTAGTTTGCCAACTAGTTGGCTTGATCCAAATCTTTTGGGTCCTCAAATAGGTGCCTAGCTAAACGCAAATCAAAATGGATTTGATTAGGTTCAAGGCTATGGACTTGATCTAATCCTTATCTAATAAGGAATCGAAGTCCAGAAAAGAATTGAGTTTAACCATGTGCTAGCATGGTTCTCTTAAACCCTATAGAATTTACTAAATCCTAATCTAATTAGAATTTCATAAATTCAATTGATTAATTCAAGATTAATCCCTTAATGTGTGACGCCATAGGTTTCATTCCATTTGGTAGTAAGACATATTGTGATTTCTATCACAATATCATCGAAACTCTCTTCGATGAGTTGAAATAATTCCAACTCTGTCCTTCGAGGATCATCGATCATCAAGATGATGTTCGATGAGTCCCACAATCTGCTAATGATCCTAGCAGTATGTAGTGACAATCTAGTAGAATGAAAGTGTGAACCTCTAGGTGCAGTTATCGTATGATTCAGTCTTCTATTGTGAGTTTTGACTTGACGGAGGTCATGGAGAACTCGTCAGACCTTTCTTCAGTCATATGTAGATTGGCTCGATTGAGTTTACTTGTGAATCTCATAGAAACTCTTTTTCAGTATTCACACTTGCTTTGACCAAAGATTTTCTGAACTCTGTCTCACAAATCGTATAGGACTTTTTCTTTTCTACCAAGATCGATAGATTTTTCATGGTGTATCCTACTCCTAATAGCGCACCTGAATCTACTGTAGACAATATACACAGTAAGATCCAAATGATTAGGGACCAAAAAAATATACAGTCAAACTCAGTAGCCTCGCTGCAAATAGTCGATGACACTGTAGGTCAAAAAACCACTCATACCACTACAGCATTGAGATAACCACTGACGAGTGAGTAGACATCTAAGTGGTTTCTTATATTGGTCATGCTTAATGTAAGTTATTCTTTAACAACCATCCGCACTCTCATCTAGTGTCCCTACACTGCAATCTGAGACTTATTTGCCCATAAGAGAGGTGAACAATGCACCTATCTTAAATGGATTGATTACTATCCTCCATAATGATCTTTTGATCGAAAGCATTTAGAAACTAACCACTAATTAATATATATCTCAAATTTTTAACACCTTGAGAATATACAAAAATTATTTTTGTTAATTTTTAGAATAAATCATGGACATATAAATATGATTGAAATAAAAAATATCTTTTATTAATAATAAAAATGTTACAAGTATAAAGATAAATCCTGAAAATATAAAATATATCAGTCAATAATTGACTTCTAGGGCACTGATCTAACAAACTCCCACTTGATCTAAAGTCAATTGGCTATATATCTAAGCCTATCTTCTCAAGGTGAGCTTCAATTTTTTACTGGTTGAGAGACTTGATCAGCAGGTCCATCACATTTTATGCAGAGTCAACTCTCTGCACCTCGATAAACTTCTTCTCGAGGTATTCGCATATGATGTGGAACTGCTGTTCTATATGCTTGGACTTTTGGTGAGACTCGAGCTCCTTAGTTAGGGCTATGGCACCGTTGTTGTTGTGGTGTAGTTTAATAGCATCTAATGGCATCACATCCAGCTCTGCAATAAACTTCTTAAATCAAAAAGCTTTCTTAGCAACTTCAGAAGCAGCGATGTACTTGACTTTCATGGTCGAATCTGCAATGATCGGTTGCTGAAAATTCTTCCAACTAATCGCACCACCATTACACAAAAAAATATACCCCGATATAGACTTTCTATTATCAACATTAGTCATGAAGTCTGAATCGATGTATCCCTCCACTTTGAGCTTCGATCTTTCACCAAAGATCAAGAATAAATCTTTAGTTCTTCTCAAGTACTTAAGGATATTTTTCATTGCAATCCAGTATTTTTAAATAAGATTCGCCTGATATCTGCTCATGACACTCACGACAAGAACTATATCAGGTTGTGTACATAATATGGCATATATGAAACTTTCTATTGTTAAAGCATAAGGGATCTTGCTCATGCGCTGGATCTCCTCAGGTATGTTTGGGCACATCTTTGGAGAGATAAATACCATGTCTAAGGGATAAGAGACCCCTCTTGGATTTTTTCATACTGAACCTCTTCAGTACCTCCTCTATGTACATTCATTGTGAGAGTCTTATCATTCTCTTAGATCTATCTTTATAGACCTTTATACCAAGAATATAGGAAGCTTCTCCTAGATCTTTCATGATGAATTCTTTTGACAACCATACTTTGACCCAATGTCAGCATAAAAATATTATTTTCAATCAGGAAGATGTCATCCATGTATAATATGAGAAATGTAATAGTGTTTCTATTGATCTTTTTATACACACATAGCTCCTCTTTATTTTTGATGAAATTAAATATTTTGATCACATCATTAAAGTGAGTGTTCTAACTCTGAGATGCTTGCTTGAGTCCATATATAGACCCTTGCAGTTTGCAGACCTTATGATCACTATCATTGAATATGAAACTCAAGGGCTGCTCCATATAGATATCTTC
Organism: Elaeis guineensis; assembly: GCF_000442705.2. NCBI lineage: Eukaryota > Viridiplantae > Streptophyta > Magnoliopsida > Arecales > Arecaceae > Elaeis > Elaeis guineensis. The sequence goes on along the minus strand of NC_025993.2, from coordinate 90,758,911 downwards.
TTTAAATATCTATTTAGAAAGGTAGTTTTCACATCCATCTGTCAAATTTTATAATCATAAAAAGCTATAATCGCAAGCAAGTGCGGATGAATTTCAGTATGGCCACAGGCGAAAAAGTTTCATGATGTCAATGCTTTCACGTTGACTATAATCTTTTATAACCAGCCTTGTCTTATAGGTCTTTACCTTACCATCCAACCCAATTTTTCTTTCATAAATCTATTTACACCCAATAGGTATAATACCTTTAGGTAGATCTACTAAAGACCAAATCTAGTTGGAATGTATGGAGTTAATTTCTGACTTCATCATTTTCATCCATTTCTCAGAGTCAATATCTAAAATTACCTCATCGTAGGTCTTGGGATCATTCCTAATGTCCCTATCTCCCACAAGAAATGCTTTCTCTAGATTTTTTGTAAGAATACCTAAGTACCTTTCCAGAGGATAAGAGACCCTACTTGATCTACGAGGTAGAGGAGGTACCACATCTACTGGCTCACAACTGAGTTCAGATTCTTAGACTCGATGCTCTTTAGAGACCTTCTCTTTAAGCTCAATCCTCCTACCACTGCCTCCATCTTGGATAGATTCTTTTTCTAAGAAGACGATATGATGGCTCACAATCACATTATGATCCTCAGAAAGATAGAAGTAGTATCTCATAGTTTTCTTAAGATACCCTATAAAGTGAGTCCTAAAAGATCCAGCCTCTAACTTGTCCGCCTGCTGTTACTTGACATGGGCTGAATATCTCCAAATCTTGAGGTATCCAAGAGTTGGCTTCTTACCATGCCATAACTCGTATGGAGTGGTAGGAACGGATTTAGAAAAAATTGATTCAAAAGATGAATTACAAAAAGTAGTGCATGTCTCCAGAGAAAGACAGGAAGGTCTATAAGGATGGGACCATATCTAATAGGGTCCGATTCCTTCTTTCGAATACTCCATCGAGCTAAGATGTCCTTGGAGGTATCCATTGTGAGACTATACTGTTATTCTTGAGATAGGCCTAAAATTCTCCACTAAGATATTCACAGTTTGCTCATTAATATTAATACTCGCATCCATATGCAAATGATAAAGACCGTCAATGAAGAAAGCACGTGCAATAACTTTATTTTCAAAATAAATTATACATATAATTATTGAAATAAAAATTATAGTTATCCTGTACCAGCATAGATATGAAAATTAAATTTCTACTGGCTATATGTACATAATAGCAGTCTTTCAAAATTAAACTAGTTCCTAATGGTAATCATAGAGGGTAGGTTCCAATGATCATAGCAGCAATCCTTACTCCATTACCGATCCAGAGAGTGATCTCATCTTTTCTCAGTGCTCTAACTTCTTTAAAACCTTGCATAGAAATGCACAAATAAGTACTTGAACCAAAATCTAAAACCCAACTAGAAGAAGATGAAACCATTAGATTAGTTTCAATTTCGAGCAAGACAGATGTACTTTCAGAAGGCCCATCCTTCTTCATGTTCTTCATAGTCGTCAGGTATGCCGACAGTTTCTTCTCCAGTGGCCTTCGACATTGCAATGAAAATACTTTTTCTTATCGTTAGCCTTCTTCAAAATCTGCTTCTTGGGCTTGACCTCGTTCTTTTGCTTCTTCGCAGGCTTCTTCTTTTTCTTGAAAGAAGACTTTCTCTTAGAGAAAGTCTGCTTCACAGTCAGAACCGTATCCTTAAACTTTTCAAGATGCCCTCAGCTGTCACCAACATGTTCAATAATTCGAGCAAAGTGCTATCAATCTTATTCATATGGTAGTTCATAATAAACTGTCGATATGAATCAAAAAAAGACTGGAGAATGAAATCCACCTACAATTCCTTATCCATGTTCATCCTAAGCTTTGAAGCTCTTCGATGTCCTTGATCATTGTCAAAGAATGATCATTGACGGACTGCCCATCATGCATACATTTTCACTCTGAATAGTCTTCAAGAGATCTCAAAGCGAGCTGTGTAATTTTGCTCACCGTACAACTCTTGCAAGTGAGTCAGCATCTCCCTGACAGTCCTCATGTCTTTATGCTGGCACTGAAGATTATTAGACATGGACGCTAGAATGCAACACTTTGCCTTATTGTCTTTATCCATCTACTTTTCAAGTGCAGCTCATTGATCAGGGGATGGATGAGCTGGTAACATAGGTACATCTTGATCAAGGACATTGATTAGTTTTTCAGAACTGAGAATGATTCTCAAATTTTAGAGTCAGTCTTTGTAATTCATTCTGATCAACCTATTTGTATCAAGAATACGAACTAAAGAATTGAAACTCGATATGGTTATTTGTAGAGAGAATAATTTTTAGTTAGATGTTTGTACTTATTAAATATTTATTTTAGAAACTTTAAAAACAAACAAGGCTCTCACTATTTCTTCGAATCTTCTACACTCCTTGGATGAAGAAATGAAAATCTATACACGATTAGTTTTTAGTGAGCACTATGGTCCTATTGATCCATACGCATCTCATCTAACAGTTATTGATGAGATAGACCAATGAGTGGACAACACTTTGTCTATTACTTCACTAAGCAAGATGCAGCAGGTTTGTCTCTAAGTCCTATGGCCTCACCTAACAGTTATTGAGATATTTCTTAGTTAAGTCAGACTCATTGTTCACTAGCGGATGCAAAACTATCATTGAGATCCTTGCCTAACAGTTATTAGGCCTAACCCCATCTCTATTTCGGACATCAAATATCAATAGAGTGGTTATATCTTTTCGATGCAACCGAACCACTATAACCAGTCGAGAACGATCAATACCAGAAAGACACCCACATCTCTACAATGATGGAAGACCTCTAGACTTAATATTTAGTGAGAAGATTTAGATTTAGGTCTCTTCTAAATTAGTAGATATGATATCCGACTGATCAAGTTCAGGTCAGCACATCCATATGTCTGACTATCCTAGTCTGCATGGGTGAACTCGAGTCAACAAGTAATCTTGTACGAAACTAAATCTCCTAAAATGGTAAGATAAATTAAGATGAGTGGGGGTCTCCCCGTTGCTTTTCTTGAACACAACAAATTAGTCAGATCAGACAATAAAATCAATTAAATAACCACCATCTAGATATTTGCCTTAGACATCAAATTGATCGATTAGAATCAACCAGGTTAACCTATTAAAACAGACTGTAACCACTGAGCCAAATTAGATCTTGAGTTAATCAATTCACATTAAAATGTAAATCAATATGATCAACTACAACTAAAATTAACTTTGAGCCCTTTTGACCTAATCCTAACCAACAATTGATTAGATTCAACCAATTGTTCAAAATCGACAATGGATTCTAATCTGATCTAATAAATTGACCTTAATTATAGTTAGATCACTAAATCTAATTTATTCAACCTATACCCACATGCAATAACATAATTTTTAAATTTTAAAAATATTTTTTAGATTATATTTCATTGCATATGGCTTATGATCTTTGTTGGGTGTAAAATCTCCCCCAGCCGAAGTTCGTGTCAAGAGTGACCCCTCAAGGATTCTACCGGCGTCCGACCTTCGGCGACATCTCTCCGGCGGCCGAGCCTCCGCAGCATTCCAAGCTCTGCCGATGGATAAACCCCCACCAGTGTAGGTCGGATTCCCCACGATGGGCAGACTCCACCCAAGTTTCGACGGCGGTCGACCACCCACTAGACTTCGTCCGGACTCCTACGGAATTCAGACTTCGTCCCCGACTCCGACTGCAGGAAGACTTCGTCCGGACTGCTACGGGAGCCGGGCTTCGTCCCCGACTCCGACTACAGGAAGACTTCGTCCGGACTCCTACGGGAGCCGGACTTTGTCCCTGACTCTGGCCACAGGAAAACTTCGTCTGGGCTCCTACGGGAGCCGAACTTCGTCCCCGACTCCGGCTACAGGAAGACTTCGTCCGGACTCCTACGGGAGCCGAACTTCGTCCCCGACTTCGACTGTAGGAAGACTTCGTCCGGACTCCTACGGGAGCCGGACTTCATCCCCGACTCCGACTGTAGGAAGACTTCGTCCGGACTCCTACGGGAGCCGGGCTTCGTCCCCGACTCCGACTACAGGAAGACTTCATCTGGACTCCTACGGGAGCCAAACTTCATCTCCGACTCTGGCTACAGGAAGACTTCATCCAGACTCCTACGGGAGCCGGACTTCGTCCCCGACTCCGACTGCAGGAAGACTTCGTCCGGACTCCTACGGGAGCCGGACTTCGTCTCCGACTTCAACTGCAGGTAGACTTCGTCTGGACTCCTACGAGAGCCGGACTTCATCCCTGACTTCAACTGCAGGTAGACTTCATCTGGACTCCTACGGGAGCCGGACTTTGTCTCCGACTTCAACTGCAGGTAGACTTCGTCCGGACTCCCACGGGAGCCGGACTTCATCCCCGACTTCAACTGCAGGTAGACTTCGTCCAGACTCCCACGGGAGCCAGACTTCGTCTCCGACTTCAACTGCAGGAAGACTTCGTCCGGACTCCCACGGGAGCCGGACTTCATCCCCGACTTCAACTGCAGGAAGACTTCGTCTGGACTCCCACGGGAGCCGGACTTCGTCCCCGACTTCAACTGCAGGTAGACTTCATCCGGGCTCCTACGGGAGCCGGACTTCGTCCCCGACTTCAACTGCAGGTAGACTTCGTCCGGACTCCTACGGAAGCCGGACTTCATCCTGGTCTCCTACTGCAGGAAGACTTCGTCCGGACTCCTACGGGAGCCGGACTTTGTCCCCAACTTCGACTAGAGGAAGACTTCATCTGGACTCCTACGGGAGCCGGGCTTTGTCCCCAACTCCGACTGCAGGAAGACTTCGTCCGGACTCCTACGGGAGCCAGACTTCATCCCCGACTTCAACTGCAGGTAGACTTCATCCGGACTCCTACGGGAGCCGAACTTCATCCCCGACTCCGACTGCAGGAAGACTTCGTCCGGACTCCTACGGGAGCCGGACTTCATCCCCGACTTCGACTGCAGGAAGACTTCGTCCGGACTCCTACGGGAGCCGGGCTTCATCCCCGACTCCGACTGCAGGAAGACTTTGTCCGGACTCCTACGGGAGCCAGACTTCATCCCCGACTCCAGCTACAGGTAGACTTCGTCCGGACTCCTATGAGAGCCGGACTTCGTCTACAGAAAGCCTCTGACTGAGCTCCTACAGCAAATGGCCCTCGCCTATAGTACTAATGCTCAAGGCACCCAACAGTAGACGGCCCGCCAGCAACATCCGAGCTCCTTTTAGATGGATAGCCACCTCTCTCCGTCGGGTGCTTCAATCGAGCTTCGGCCGACAGGCCTGGACTCCCTGACAGGCCATAGTAACGGCCACGACTCTGCTCCACCTCCTGCGATGAATTCTGTGCGGCTCCATCACTCCCTGGCAGATCATAATAATGGCCACGACTCTGCTCCACTTCCTGCGATGGATACCACACGGCTCCTCCACTCTCTGGCAAGTCACGACAACGGACGTCGCTCCACTCCCCGCAACAGACTCCACGTGGTAGGTCACAGTGATGACCACGATTTCACTCCACTACTCTTCATAACAAGCTCCTTTTGGCCCCGAATGATCCACTGCCAGACGGTTACAAATGTCGCTATCAATTTGTTGCACCCTCCGTCTATAAAAGGGGGACCCCAGATACGTTAATCTCTAAGCTCTAATTTCTATCCCAAAACTCTGCTAAAATTTTCGTTCAAGCACTCCATTCTTGTTGAGGCAGAGAACTGACTTGAGCATCGGAGGATTTTGTCGGAGCACCCCCAACTCCGGTTTAGACTTCTTTTACAGGTCCGGCGGCGACCGCGACTCCCTCAACTCCAGCTTCTCCGACGCAGACGGATTTTTGCACCAACAATCTTGAAATAATTTCAGATCTAAACTTAATGTCATATATCATATATATAAAGTTTCAGATCTAAACTATAAATATATATCACATATATATTAACTTTCAAATCTAAAATTAAATTTACATATATCAAATATATGCATAACTATATCCAAAATAATGATTAAAATATTTTAAAAATATTTTTTAAAAAATTAATTTGCATCAAACTAGGATAATCTTTTCAATATAGGGGATAAACCCTATATCAGGATAACCTTATACCAGTTGATGCAAACTTTTAATCATTCTAATTTCCGATCTAACATAAGTAAAGACATATCATATATATCTATTTTTAGATTTAAAAGATATTGATCTAAATATTTCAAAAATAATTTTTAAAATCGATCAATCTTGTGCTAGGATAATTTTTTCAATATAGAGGTTAACCTTATATCAGGACAACCTTATAATAGTACAAGATCAATTTTAAATCATTCAAATTTTTAGATCTAATCCAAAAATCAGATTATATATGTCTTAAAAATCAGTGGCTCTGATACCATTATTAGAAAATCAGGTAGACTAGCATGCATAGATTTTAAAATATTATTCAATCAAGCTAAAAAGATTAGTTCTTATCTCATATGGTCACTTACCTTTTAATCTGATTTTCTTTCTAAAAAAACTAGATCCAATTTGAAAGGTTCTTGCCTCAAATGTCAAGTGGATGTGGTGCCCTCATCTTATAAGGTAAGATGAGATGTGCCCTTGATTTATAAGGTAGGTAGTTGGGGTGCCAACTCTTACACTCCTTAGGTTTTAAGTGCTTAAGAGAGGGGGCATGGTCCCTCTCTCTTTTTCCTTCCACACCAAGACAAAAGAGGGGGCGGGCCCCTCTGTCTTTCTCACGTCCACTCCAAGGGATTGCGCCCTTTGGACTTTCCAAAAGGGGAGGCTTGCGCCTCCTCTTTTCTTTCCAATAATTCCACGCCACATAAGAAATAACAAGGATAAAAATAAGAAGATTAGTTTGTTAACTAATTGGCTTGATCCAATCTTTTTGGGCCCTCAAATAGATGCCTAACTAAATCAAATCAAAATAAATTGAGATTAGGTTCAAGGCTATGGATTGATCCAATTCTTATCAAATAAGGAATCGAAGTTAAGAAGAATTGGTTTAACCATATACTAGCATGGTTCTCTTACACCTAATAAGATTTTACTAAATCTTAATCCAATTAGAACTTCATAATTTAATTGGTTAATTCAAGATTAATCCTTAATGTGTGACCCATAGGTTCCATTCTATCTGATAGTGAGATATATTTGATTTCTATCATAATATCTTCGAAATTCTTTGATGGATTGAAACAATTCTAATTTATCCTTCAAGGATCATCAATCATCAAAATGATGCTCGATGAGTTTCATAATCTATCAATGACATCTAGCAGTATGTAGTGGCAATCTAGTAAAATAAAAGTGTGAACCCTAGGTATAGTTATCGTATGATTCAGTCCTTCTATCGTGAGTCCTGACTTGATGGAGATCATGGAGAACTCGTCAGACCCCATCGTCAGTCGTATACTAGATTGGCTCGACTCGAGTTCACTTGTGAATTTCGTAGAAACTCTTTTCCAGCATTTACACTTATTTTGATCAAAGACTTTCAAACACAGTCTCACAAATCGTATGGAATTTTTTTTTCTATCAAGATTGATAGATTTTTCTAGATGCATCCTACTCTAACAGTGAATCTGAACCTACTATAGCCAACATACACAGCAAGGATCCAAATGACTCAGAATCAAAAAATATGCAGTCAAACTCAGTAGTTTCACTGTGAATAGCCGATGACACATAGGTAAAAGACCACTCATGCCACTATAGCATCGAGATAACCACTGATGAGTGAGTAGATATTTAAATAATTTTTATATTGATCATACTCAGTACAAGTTGTTCTCTAAAACCACCCGACTCTCACTTCAGTGTCCCTACATTGCAGATCTGAGACTCATTTGCCCATAAGAAAGGTGAACAATGCATCGATTTTAAATAGATTGATCACTATCCTCGTGATGATCTTTTAATTAAATATTTAAAAAATAATCACTAATTAATATATATCTCAAATTCTCAATACCTTGGAGTATACAAAAATCATCTTTTGTTACTTTCTAGAATAAATCATGGACATATAAACATGACTGAAATAAAAAATATTCTTAATTAATAATAAAAGTATTACAACTAAAAGATAAGCTCTAAAAATATAAAATATGTCAGCCAACAATTAGCTTTTAAGGCACTCATCTAACAACAGTGACAGTGGCAGTGGTTCTCTACGGCAACAACGAAGTGGCAGCAGTTGAGGAACACTATTGTAGGCTATGGCAGTAATTTTTTTGACTATGACAGCAGTTGTGAACCACTACGGTAGCCCTTTTTTGTAGTAGTATTTGAGGAGGAGAATGAGATCCTGACTCATCCTGTGTCTGTTTAGAAGGTGAGGGGGCCCTTTGATCTTTCAAAGAGGATAAAGCTTAGGGTTTGATGGCTTTCCTCCCTCTTTTTTTGATGAACTGGCCTATTATCAACAGTGAGCTGGTTGAGATGGTGCAGATGTCTTTGAGTCTAGAGGCATCTTAAGGAGTGAAGAAGACGCTAATCACCCTCATTTTGAAGAGACTTGATGCATCGATCGTGAGTCACTTCAGGCCGATCAGTCTTCGCACCACTCTCTATAAAGTGTGTTTGAGGGATCTAGTTAGATGTCTAAAGCTAATTGCTCCTTGCTTGATCATCTAGAGTAGTGTGCTTTTATTAGTGGCTATTGCATCATCGATATGTCTTGCTTGTCCAAAAATTTATGCATGATCTGCGGCTTGCACCCATTCATTGAAGTTTGATGGCAATCAAGTGGACATGGAGCAGATCTATAATTGGATGAGCTGGTAGTTTCTGCATCAGATACTCCGTGAGTTTGGCTTCCAAGACAAATGGATCGATTAGATCATAGACTATATAGAGACTCCGAGCTTTGCCATTCTGATCAATGGCACTTCGACAAACTTTTTTACTCAACTGGAGGTTTTCACTAATGGTGCCCCCTCTCCTCCTATCTTTTTATTTTATGTGCTGATGCTTTCTCCCATACTCTTTGGGTAGTGGTCTAGAGGGTAGAGTTAGAGCCTTACTGGCCTAACCCTAAAAGTCAGCCACTCTTGCACCTTATTTTTGCATATGACTACTTGCTCATCAGTTGGATCTTGATCCAAAACATAACTTGCTTTGCGACTATTGTCGAGGCCTATTATCGAGCTTCTGGCTAGCTCATGAATCTGCAAAATCTACTATCACCTTTAGCCCTAAGATGAGGATCCAGATAAAGCAGGTGATTCAAGACAATTGGAGATCCCTGAGTAGATAGGGACCCTAACCTATCTGGGGGTCTATATCAAGAGGCAAAGACTTCGAAGGGCGACTCAGGCACATAAGTAGCAGATCCGAGATCTTCTCGACTGCTAGTGAGCCAATGCTCTCTCCATAATAGGCAGGACCACCCTCGTGAGATTGATCCTGAGTTCTTTTGATCAACCTCTTAGCATTTTTGTTTTTTTTCAGGGTTTGGAGCAGCATTTCAGATTTTCTATTGGCACTCCTAGTGTTTACTTGCTTTTTAGATCGGTCTACAGTTTTGGATGGGCTTGAATCTTGCTGTCAAAGAAGCTATGATTTTAGATATGCATATAGATTCCTCATCCAGTCTGATTGTTTGTAGAGTAGAGTGAAGAGGGCTCGTGTGGAGCATGGAGTCAAAGGTCCAACATCCAGACTGATCGCAACTGCTCATTCATCTGGAGAGAGATTTGCAAAGTAACCTAAATATTTAGGACTGTAATCTCTTTTAACTAGAGTTCATTCTTTGCAAGCTCTCTCTCTCTCTTTTTCTCACTATTGATTTGACTTTCTATTTGCATCAACAATGGCCATGAGCAAATACAATGGATTCTTAGGAATTGCCTGGTGCACAGTGACAAATTATGACAGGTAGACAAATTATAGCTTTAAAAAATAAAGGACAAAATTATCAAAAACTTGAGAGGAAAATAAAATGGAAAGTATTAATATAAAATCCTTTACATTCCTTACCAAAAATTTTTTTTACATTTGTAGATGGACATAAAAAAATATCATAGCATACAAGAATCCCATTAAATATGCTTTTGAAAATATTAATCAACTTTAAGGCTATTATAGCAGTTCTATTACAAAGTGTGATATGTCATAATAGTATAAACTAACATTACAAAATTAAACAATATATCACATATAACAAGAGAATGTAAATAGTAGATAGATACTTTTTTTGTTTCCTTCCCACAAGGTGGGCAATTCTTACACATATAATCTGTTTAACTTGTTTCAACTTATTATAGATTGGATTAGGTTATTTATTTAGAAATGATTAGATGTGGATCAAAATTTTTAATCCATTTAATAAACAGATCAGACTCTGATTGACATACTCTTAATATATCTTGTATCCAACTCAATCTATTGATGCAAAAATCCATCTTGAGGTTGGATCGACTGGAATTGGGCGGCGATGGCAGGTTGGCGATGGTTGAATGACGGTGGTAGGATCTGCAAGAAAAATTTTGATCAGAGGTGGATCTGGTGGAGACCCTCTGATGCTCAAGTTAGAATTTCGACAATAGATAGAAAGGAGTGAGTGTGTTGGAAGAGAAGAATTTCATATCTGGAGGGTCTATCTTTAGGCCTTTATTTTAGGTGGAGGCTGATGAGCCGTGTAACCATATGAAGAAATCATAGGGTGATTAGGCGTGACGTGGTAGTTATTGCACCTATCTTTTCTATTCTGAAGACAACGGATATTACGGGTGCTTTTGAACAAGGCACAGAATTTGAGAATCTGAAAAGATCAATTCTTTCTCTCCTGATACATGAGGACGCATTCATTAATAGCATGACTTGACAACTAGAAATCAAGAACGTGGAGAGCTTGCTTTGCTTTACTCATGGTTATTCTCATTTTTTAATGGGTGGCGTGAGAGGCCTCTATGGGGGTCAACTATCGGAGCTGAGATTGGAGGCTGACGCTGGGACATGGCTGATGCTGGGCATGGAGGATGAAGGAGGCCAAACGACCGAAGGAGGGTCGATAGGCAATGCAAGCACCAAGGCCATCAAAAGGGCTTGTAATCTGAGGCGGGGGTTGGAAGAGCGCGGAGAGTGCAGGCATCCGTGGCCACCTTTTTGCTCTTCTCCACCTTTTTCTCTTTTCCTTTTTATCTTGTTGTGTGCTCATGGGAGGATGGGACAAGAGGCAAAGAGGCAATTAAAGCCTCTGTCAGGTCCAACTGACCCAGGGGAGTTCTCAATGCATATGCCATGAGAAGAGCGGCTTGAAAGTCCTTTGTTCCACATCTTCGTCAGTATAAAATAACCTCCAATACTAGCCCCCTACTCTTGAGTCTGAGTTAGAATTAGATTGGATGAAGGAGTACATCAGGATTGTGAAGATGTACTAAGAGCACCTTGTTCTATCCCAATTTGGTTGCTAGGGTCTTTGTCGGCTTTGCTCACTGAAAAGCGAGGGGCTTCTAGAATTTCATAGGTTATCCCTCATTTGTTGCGGAGTTGATGGGTTGAGAATCTTTATAGGTTAGCCCCCCTTGTAGATTTCGATCTTTAGCTTAAATGAATATCGACGGACTTCGGGGGTCTTTATTGGTTGTCCCTGCTCGTAGACTCCGATCTTTGGTCTGGATGAATATCAAGGGCTTCGAGGGTCCTTATTAGTTGTCCCCGCTCGTAGACTCTGATCTTTGGTCTGGATGAATATTGATGGGCTCCAGGGGTCCTTATTGATTGTCCTCGATCGTAGATTCTGATCTTTATAGCTGTTGATTTGCTGAAGAGCGGGGAGCCTTTTTCATATACCAGTGACTCACTAAAGAGTAAGAGGCCTGGTGTTAGTGTTGCTGATACTGTTTTAGCCAATTTATTTCACATTTAGCTTTTGAGAGCTCGACTTTAGAGGGTTGAACTTTGGAGATCGACCTTTGAAAGGTCAGCTTTAGGATCCCGACTTTGAAAAGTCGGTGACCTTGGTTTGTCCATAAAAGTTTTGAGTTTTGCTTGGTTCCTTCTTGTTATTTGCTTCAGCTTGGACTTGAGAGCGACCTCAGTTTGAACTTCGGATTAGCTTGGATCTGGCTTCAGATTTGATTTGGATCTACCTTGGGACTGGCCTGGATTCAGCATCAAGTTAGCTTGAATCTGAGCTTCGGATCAGCATGCATCTGCCTTCAGATCTGCTTGGATTTAGGTCTCAGATCAGACTTGGATTTGACTTCAGATCAAGCCTAGATCTGACTTCAAATTTGTTTGATCTTGACTTCAGATCTGCTTGCATCTGAGCTTCAGATCTACATACATTTGACTATTGAAAAATATGTCATAAAGTCAATCATCAATCTGTTGATGATTGAGCTTATTATAAATTATATATGAATTTTTTATTAATAAAAGTTATTTGATATTTTCATCATAAATCGTACATCTTATTTTTGAACTCTTATATTATGATGAAGTCTTTAGAATTACTTTCAATCGATAAAGAAGAATTTATTATATAGTTATTAAATTAGTTCATGATCAAATGATGTGTTATTAACTAGAATGATAACATTCATCAAGTGTAGATCGTTATGAGCCTTATGGATTGGTTGTCCTCGTAACCAAAAAGTGTGGAGACATTGGTATGGCATACAGGTGAAATATAAGAGTATATTTCACAGAATGTGATCCATCTCGGAGCACTCTACTGTCAAGAGTAGCTCGCAAAGGATATGGGTATAAGTGTCCTCCAACCTGAGATCACCACGATGACTTACAAGCAACTCACTGTGCTTTGGTGTCAAACTATTTGAATTTTTAATTTAGTGATGAAAGATTTCTGAACATAGTCAAGTATTTGTGAAGTCGGTGTATGATCAAGATAGGATTGACCGCTTCTAATTTCAGGAGTTAGTGCTACATTATGTTTTAATTCAGCAAAACCTTGGTCAGGATAGTCCTTGTAAGAAATCACAGGATTTATGAGGTTGAGACACATTATGTATGTACTGACTAAGAGTTGATAGTTTAACTCTAAAGTCATCCAGGGTATTGAAGGTCAAAGGGATAAATTATATGGTAACCATATGCCAAGGGTTCTTGAATGTTACTGTGCAATTATTCGACCTATTCAGACATCGGGTACCATTGTTAGATGATCATTTGATTAATATAAAAATTTATTTCTATACTATCAGCTTAAGTTCGAATCTATGGGGTCACACACAAAAGAAGTTTCTATCTGATCAGATGGCTGATCGATGATTGAGAATCGTTCAAGGGTATAATCGTCAATATGATTGATAATTAATCTTATGTAAAAATTATAATAAAATAATTATTAAATTATCAAAAAATTAATTAATAATTAATTATTAATTAGCTCAATTTAATTGAGCAATGAGATTTTGATCAAGTCTAATTGAATTAGATTCAATTAGATTTGATCCGATTAGGTCATAAGATAACCTAATCGCTAAGAATATTTGATTCCTGATTTGATCAGGACTTAGACTCGATTAATTTTTTATTGGATTAAGATTTAATCAAATTTATTTGGTACTTAATTATATTAGGTTCTGTTATGTAATTGGGTTTAACCTAATTTGATTGGGATATGAACCAGATTGCAAGAGCCTAGAGTCCAAATTTGATGGAACTCTTCCTTGCACCAACCACCCATGTCCATGCCAACTTTCATCATGCAAATTCAGAATTTGTGTGATGAATTCCCATGCTAATGAGAGGGTTGTCACCCTCTCTCAATGCCCCATTGTGGATAGGATAAGTTGTTTAAGTTTAAATTCAAATGGGTTTGAATTTGAACTAAACAACCTAATCCTTATCTTGTGGTTTCATGATCCTATCCTCATCTCCATGCCAACCTTAAGAAGGCCTCATTTTTGTGTGACAAAAATTAGATATCTGAAAGGATTACCATGAGAAAAATTTTGGTGGGGCATGAGGTAGTGGGGTGGGTCTTCTGTGCATGAAATAAAGAAAAGTTGGTTCCTCTTGGGCGTGAGTTTTTGGTGTGGGTACCCTAGGATTCTATCTAGAGTTTTATGGGAAGAGAGAAAAGAGAGTTAACAGAGTCTTCTTCTCTTCTTCTTCCACCACCTTACCTCCTCCTAAGTGTCCTTCTCTTTCTCGAAAGAGTTCAAGAGAATCAAAGAAAGAGAGAGATCGACCATCAAGAAGGTTTCCATATGAGCTAGCACTCCCTGAGAAATCGATCAATGCAAGGGCTTCATATGGACGTCCTGTAGAGGCCGAATATCCTGTGTGGCTGTGAGCAGCCAGAAGGACATTTTTACCATTATTTTCAGTTATGGTGATCAGCTACCTGTGCTTAGGTATTGGATTTTAAACTCAATGATATTGTAGATTTGATCTACTGGTGGATTATTTTGTTCCATGCTTGCTGATTTTAGATTTTAGATTTTATATGCTATATATATTATATCATAGATCCTAACGTAGGTGTTTTTAGATCTGATTTAAAATATAATTTATAGATTAAATTATTTAATCTGATATACTTTCGTCAAAAAAATTTTAAATGCATGCTTGAAACGCCTGCTCGTTTCTTTAGTGGTATCAAAGTCAGGTTCGTTATGACATAATTATATGTGCATATAGATTTAAAATCTAATTTTAAATGAAGTATGAGATATTTTTAATCTGATTTAGATGTGATCTAAAGTAGTGATCAGATCTGAAATAATTTAGATTAGATCTAAATTTTTGCATATATGATATGTTAGATTAGATGTCCTAGTAGCCCAGTACTCTGATTATGCATCATCAGGCTGTCCGGTCATAAGAGCAAGTAGGGTTTAAAGATCCTCTCTTCCTATTTCATGTGTTCTCTTATCGCGTATAGGGGTACCACTGTGATATCTCATGAAGAAGAACCGTGAAAGGAATAAAATTTACTTTTCTGCAAAATCCTAGATCTAAAAATCTTAAGATCTGTTGTATGTGATATAAATTTAATTTGTACGAAAAGAAATAATATCTAATCAATAAAAAATAAAATTTAGAATCATAAATAAGTTTAGATTAGATTTAAAAATAATTTATGATTAATTTTATTGATGTTTATATAAAATAATTTAGATCTAAAATTTTGCAAATATTGCTGGTATGTCTGCTGAGTTGACTCAATTTTGATCTGAACGAATTCAGTACCCTGAACTGAGCTGGTTCAGTTATACAGGCTGAGGATGAAGGTTACTGTTCATCACTAGTGAGCTGACTAAATCTTAGAACTCAATCGACCTACTGTGATGAGTCGACTCAGTCCAGAGGTGAGCCGAATCAAATTTTAGAACTGAATATTTATGCGTAAATAATAATGTAAAGGAGTTTATATTTAAATAATTTTAATTAATAACCTAAACTCATATTAATGCTACACTTAATTAAGAATTAAGAAATGAATCTTTAAATTTAGAAATATAAATTTAAGATCTAATGATATTGCATAAAATATGGGGGCATGGGTTAGCTCAAATCAGATTTTTTTTTTAACTGGATTAGACCTAAGATTAGAATCAAAGAATTAATGGACTAAATTATGTAATTGATCAAATCTAATTAAAAATTGATTTAGATTAGGTCAAGACACTCTAGATCAAATATAATAGTTATAGTTGGTCAAGTCCATATCTTTGATTAGACCAAATGGATCTGATTGTGGCTCAGTGGTCGAGTACGAGTCATTAGGCTAATCAAATCGAAACTAATTAATCAGTTGGTGTCTAAGGTAATTCTGACAATTTTGATTAATAATTTTTAATTGACAACCACTTACTTGATCATTTCGATGGTGTCTAAGGCAAGCTTGGTAGACCCTTCAACCGATCTCACTTGACGAACTTGGTGAATTATATTTTGATTAGGTTGCTTTGTGATTCGAGTTGACCCATGCCATTAAGATTAATCAGTATGACTGATATAGGTGCCTTTCAACTAGCTTGTCACTAGTCCTAATTAATGACTTGGTGAAGTCAGTGAGAGAATTTCTGATTGCTGGTTGATTCCTTCTCTATCTTCTAGAATCATTTAACTAAATCTCCTAAATTATTAGATCCTTAAAATAAAATAGTTATAGGGATAACTAGATCATAACTTCTCATTAAGGTAGATGGTAATGGGTCTAATCATCTCGGTAAATATTGGAGGCACCTTCTATCTGGTATTTATTTAGATATTGAAATTATCATTCATTATATGATGATTCAGATGTACTATCTGATGAATAGTTGGATTGGTCGGCCTTCCTCGGATCTGATCATTCATTAGTTAGATTCACTGAGTATATTTATGTTAATGGTTGGACCTAACCAGGACTTTCAGTAGAGGTACTTTTTACCTGCTGAATAGATGCCTAGGATAAAATCATTACTTTAAATTATTTGGAGAAATAATTAGTTAGGAACCTACCCATAGATGTACATGGATTGGCCGAGCTTTTCTCAGATCCATATGCATGCAGTCTGTATGGATTTTAGTACCTGCTAAGAAATTAAAGTAATTCTTCGAATTGGAGGTAGAGGCTATCAATTCGTATAAAATAGTGAAAGAATGTTTAGACTAAAATTCAAGTCTTTAGGCTTAATTAATTCATATACTAATTGGTCCTTATTTTCTTTTCAGTTATAGCCACTACATTATCACTCTGATCACTATTGGACAGTGATAAACTGATGGAACCTAATTTCGATGGTTGGTATCGAAAATTAAAGATTATCCTGAAATATGAGTAGATCTTGTATGTACTTACAGATCCGGTACCTGAGAAGCCCACTCCGAATATCCATGGTGCGGTTTGAGACACTTGCTAGAAATGGCTCAACAATTGAACCATGATTCGTTATATCATACGGGCAGCCATGAACGATGAGTTTAGCTGCAAGTTCAAGGATGCTCAGCTGGAGAAGATGTTACAAGTGTTAAACGAATCTTTTGGCACTGCCGACGATGTTAAGAGGTACAAAACGTCTTGTGTCATTTTTAATGCTTGGATGAGAGAAGGGGCATCGATCACCGATCATGTATTGTATATGATTGAATAGATCGAGTGCCTGAGTAAGCTTGATTTTTTCTTGCATGAGCAGTTGGGGAAAGATGCGATATTGAATTTTTTGCTAAAGTCCTTCCTCCCCTTCCTTAGTCATTATAGAATGACTAAGCCTGCAATCAACTACCATGATTTGTTGGGGTTGCTGCAGACTTTTGAGAAGGATCACCAGCTCCACAAAAAGTCAGTGAATATAGTGGGAGGGTATTCTTCTGGGGGCATCATCCCTTTAATAAAGAGAAGAAGAAGAATAAAAATAAGAAGGTGCAGCATGCTGGGGTGTCTAAGTCCGGTCAGACCAAAAAGTTTAAATCCGATCAAAGTTAGACATAGTGCTTCTACTATAAGAAGGAGGGTCATTGGAAGAGAAATTATCCTCAATACATTACTTTTTTGATTCGAACAGACCGAATAAGAGAAAGAAGCAAGTAGTTGCTGGTTAAGGTAACTATATGATAATATTTTGTAACTTCTCTATTTGTGATACTATGATCTAGGTATTAGATACTAGAAGTCCCATTAATATTTGCAATTCGATGCAGAAACTTCGGATCAGTAGGAGGTTTGGAGATGGTGAGAGATTTCTGAATGTTGAAAATAGAAGATCAGTTTCAGTTCTAGTTTTAGAAATTGTCAAGCTTATTTTTAATTTGAATGTCATTATATTAAGTGATTGTCACTACTATCCAACATTTTGATGAATGTAATTTCTGTAGACCTTTTGGCCAAAGAAGATTATTGTTTATCAATAAATGAAAACTTTTGTGATATCATTGTGAATGTTGTTACTGTGATGAGTGGATAGTTAAAAAATGACATTTATATTTTATCATAGTTTGTTAGTATAGTGTACACATCTAATAAACACCCTAGATTAGATAATATCTCCGATATCTACCTTTGACATTATAGGCTAGGTCATATTAACAAGAAAAGGATAAACAGGTTGACTTAAGAGGAAATTCTCGAAGTCAATGATTGTGAATCATTGCCAACTTATGAATCCTGTCTTCTTGAAAAGATGACTAAGTCATCTTTTATTGAAAAGAATGAACAAGCCAATGAAGTTCTAAGTCTAGTACATAGTGATGTATATGGACGATGAATACTTGTGCCAGAGATGGATATTACTACTTCATTACATTCACCGATAATCTATCGAGGTATGTGTATGTCTATCTTATGAAGCATAAAGTCTGAATCATTTGAAATATTCAAATGATTCCATAATGAGGTTGAAAAATAAATTGAAAAAGTATTAAAATCTTCGGCCTGATCGATAAGGTGAATACCTCTTCAGTAAGTTTTGACATATTTAGAAAAGAATGAGATTTTCTCTCTGTAGACTTCTCCTGAGATACCGCAACATAATGAGATGTCAGAAAAGAAGAATCGAATCCTGTTAGACATGGTTTGATCTATGATAGGCTTAGCAAGTCTGTTGATCTCCTTATGGGGATATGCTCTAGAGTCAACTTGTTATGTATTTAATAGGGTTCCGAGCACAATCGCAAAAACTCCATATGAGATATGACTGGACGTAGGCCAGTACTCTCTTATCTTAAGAATTGGATTGTCCGATTTATGTCAAGCGTTTACAGATCGATAAGTTTAGATCTAGGTCTGACAAATATCTTTTCATTGGGTATCTGAAAGAAACTAGAGGTTATTTCTTCTATCTTGCTAATTAATAAAAGGTGTTCATCAGCAATAGGATAGTCTTTTTGAAAAAAAATTTTGAAAAAGAACTGATACTACTAAGGTTGAACTTGATGAAGTTCGATCAATAGAAGAACCGACACAAACAACTAAACCTACAGAATCAGATTTGATTAGATCAAATCCGAAGCCCATTATAGAGGCACTCTTGAGAAGATCTGGTAGAGTACTACGTCAATCAGATAGATACTATGATTTCTTGATCTGAGATGATGATCATGTTAAACTTGATGAAAATAATGAGGATCCGATCACCTACATGGATGCCATGCAGAGATCCGACTTTGATAAGTGACTTGAAGCCATGAAGTTCGAAATGGAGTCCATAAAAATCAACGATATATAGACATTCATTGATCCACTCGAAGGAGTAAAATCTATAGGATGTAAGTGAATTTTCAAAAGAAAAAGGGGTGCAGATGGAAAGATAGAGACCTATAAAGTCTGTCTAGTTATAAAGAAATATCATCAACGTTATGGTATTGACTATGATGAGATATTTTCTCCTGTGACAATGCTTAAATTTATTTAGATTATGCTTACGATAGCGGCATACTTTGATTATAAAATCTATCAAATGTATGTCAAAATTATTTTCCTAAATGGAGAGCTAGAAAAAAAGGTGTATATGATATTACTTGAAGGATTCACATCCATAGATGAATCAAAGATATGCAAACTTCAGAGATTCATTTATGGATTGAAGCAGACATCTCATAGTTGGAACATGCATTTTGATAAGATGATCAAATGTATGGCTTCATTAAGAATGGAGAAAAATCCTGCATATACAAATGGGCTAATGGTTCTATGGTTGTATTTTTATTTTGTATGTGGATGACATTCTTTTAATCAAAAATAACAACCCTATATTACAAAAAATAAAAGTTTGGCTATCATCACAATTCTCATAAAAATTTAGGAGAAGCATCTTACATCCTTGAGATGAAGATCTATAGAGATAGATCTAAGAAGTTCTTAGGTTGTCTCAGTCCAATATATTGATACTGTACTGAAGTAGTTCAGCATGAAGAATTTTAAGAAAGGCTATCTCCCGATAGATCATGAAATTTCTATTTTTAAGAAGGATTATTTATTACTTCTTAAGAGAGAGAGTATATGAGTAGAATTTTATATACCTCGATAGTGGGATCTATTATGTATGTCATGACATATATAAGATTGAATGTGGCATACTCACTAAAGGTAGGAGTAGATACCAGTCTGATCTGGATGAGAACCACTGAAAGATTATAAAAATATCTTTAAGTAATTGAGAAATACTTAAAGATCAGTGGCTTATTTTTGAAGATTCTGACTTAAAACTTGTGAGATATACTGATTTTAATTTTCAATCAGATCATGATGATAGTAAGAGTATATTGGAATACATATTTATCCTAAATAGTGAAGTAATCTACTGAAAAAATTTCAAGCAGCACACTATGGTCGATTTAATTTGCGAGGTGGAGTACATCACGACATCGATACTGTCAAAAAGTTGTATGGTTGTGAAAGTTCATCGATGAGTTTGGAGTGCACCCTCCATTGATGGTCCTGTTTGCTGTACTGTAATAGAATTGGAGCCATAGCACAAGCAAAGGAACTGATGTCCTATCAACGTACTAAGTATATTCTGCATTGCTACCATCTTGTCTGAGAGATCATAGATCAAGATGATGTTGAGTTTTAGAAGATCGACGAAAAGAAGAATCTGACTGACCCATTCACTAAAGCCCTTGGGATCAAGGAGTTCAATGATCACAAGTGAAAGATGGATATTCGATACTGTTCTGATTGGTTTAGCCAAGTGGGAGTTTTTGAAAAATATATCCTAAAATCAATTATCAATCTGTTGACGATTGGGCTTATTGTATATTGTATATGAATTTTTAATTAATAAAAGTTATTTGATATTTTCATCATAAATCGTATATCTCTTTTTTGAACTCCTGTGTTATGATGAAATTCTTAGAACTATTTCTAATCGATAAAGAAGGATTTATCGTATAGTTCTTAAATTAGTTCGCGATCAAATGATGTATTATTAACTCGGACGATAATATTCATCAAGTGTAGGTCGTTATGAGCCATATATATTAGTTATCCTCATAATCAAGGAATGTGGAGATACTGATATGGCATACAGGTAAAATATAGGAGTATATTTCACTGAACATGATCTATCTCAGAGAACTCTGCTATCAAAAATAGCTTGTGAAAGATATGGATATAAGTATCCCTCCGACTTAAGATCACCATGGTAATTGCAAGTAACTCACTGTGCTTTGGTATCGGATTATCTGAATTTCTAATTCAGTGATGAAAAATTTTTGGACACAGTCAAATACTTGTGAAGTCGGTGTATGATCAAGATGGGATTGACCGCTCCTAGTTTCAAGAGTTAGTACTACATTTATTTTAATTCAGCAAAATCTTGGCTAGGGTAGTCTTTGGAGTCACATGACTTATGAGGTTGAATATATTATGGATGTACTGACTAAGAGTTGATAGTTTAACTCTGAAGTCATCATGAGTACTGAGAGTCAAAGGGATGAATTATACGGTAATTATATGCTAAGAATTCTTGAATATTGCTTTGCAATCATTGACCTATCCGGACATCGGGTACTATTACTAGATGGTCACTTCAATTAGTACAGAAATTTATTTCTATGCTGTCGACTTAGATTCGAATCTATGGGATCACATATAAAAGAAGTTTCTGTCTGATCAGATGGTTGATCGATGATTGAAAATCGTTTAAGAATATAATCGTCAATATGATTGATGATTAATCTTATGCAAAAGTTATAATAAAATAATTATTAAATTATAGAAGGATTAATTAATAATTAGATTATTAAATATCTCAATTTGATGAGCAATGAGATTTGGATCAAGTCTAATTGAATTAGATTCAATTAGATTTGATCCGATTAGATTATAAGATAATCTAATTGCTAAAGTGTTTGATTCCTGATTTGATCAGGACTTGGCTCGATTAATTTTTTATTAGATTAAAATTTAAATAAGTTTATTTGGTGCCTAATAAGATTAGGTTCTATTATCTAATTGGATTTAATCTAATTGGATTAGGATATGAACCAAATTGCAAGAACTTAGAGTCCAAATTTGATTGAACTCTTCCTTGTGCCAACCACCCATGTCCATGCTGACTTTCATCATGCAATTCAGAATTTGGTGATGAATTCCCATGCTAATGTGAGGGTTGTCGCCCTTCTGCAATGCCCCATTGTGGATAGGATAAGTTGTTTAAGTTTGAATTCAAATGGGTTTGAATTTGAACTAAACAACCTAATCTTTATCCAATGGTTTCATGACCCTATCCTCATCTCGACGCCAACCTTAAAAAGCCTCATTTTTGTGTGACAAAAATCAGATATCTGAAAGGATTATCATGAGAAAAATTCTGGTGGGGCGTGAGGTAGTGGGGTGGGTCTTTAGTACGCGAAACAGAGGAAAGTTGGTTCCTCTTGGGCGTGATTTTCTGGTGTGGGTACCTTAGGGTTCTGTCTAGGATTTTGTAGGAAGAGAGAAAAGAGAGTCTTCTTCTCTTCTTCTTTCACCACCTTACCTCCTCCTAAGTATCCTTCTCTTTTCCAAAAGAGTCTGAGAGAATCAAAGGAGCGAGATCGGCCATCAAAAAGGTTTCCACGTGAGCTAGTGCTTCCAAAAAAATCGATCAATACCAGGGCTTCGTGTGGATATCCTGTAGATGCCAGACATCCTATGCCACTGCAAGCAATCAGAAGGATCTTTTTATTATAATTTTTGGTTGCGATGATCAGCTACCCATACTCAGGTATTGGGTTTTGAACTCAATAATATTGTAGATTTGATCTACTGCTGGATTATTTTGTTCCATGCTTGCTGATTTTTGATTTCAGATTTTATATGCTATATATATCATGTCATAGATCCTAGCATAGGTGTTTTTAGATTTGATTTAAAGCATGATTTATAGATTAAATTATTTAATCTGATATGCTTCCATCAAAAAATTTTAAATGCATGCTTGAAATGCCTGCCCATTTCCTTCATTGGCTGGATCTGGGTTTCAGATAAACATCATTTTGACTTGGATCGACCTTCATTTTGAGCTTCGAATTGGCCTAATGGTCTGACTTTTACTTTGGCTCGGGTGCTTAAAAGGCCCATGATCCTGCAAAAAGAAAATGGAGATGGAACTTGAACAAAAGACCTGTTGTTCTGCAGTTGGTTCCGCTATATTTTTGCTTTGGGTGGGTTGGATCGGCTTTGATTTGAACATCGAATCCAATTGATCTGGATTTGGCTTGGATTTGAGCTTTGGACTGGCTCTGCTCTGGCTTCGGATCATGCCTTGACTTTCTTATAATCTTCATAATCATGAAAAATCTCCCATGTATGATTTGCCATTAGTTTGGTTGGCCTATCGCCTTCATATATGGAAAGTTAGGAACATCAGGCCTGTTGCTTATTGGGGTTTTACTCAGTTCAAATATTTTATTTATTTAATCTCTTTCTTCCTCTCACTGTAGCCCAAGCAACATCTTTAGAGCTTATGGGGAGACATCCTCGCTAAAGGTCCCCAGACACTCGGGTAGGTCATGCGGAGCCGGGACCCATGCATCGGTAGTCGGGAGATGCTAGTGACGATCAACGATTATGGGCAGTTTGTGATCAGAACCAGATCCAAAATCGTCGATTGTCGCTTCATTGCATAACTTGAATCGTGCCGTCTTCATCATTCACCAGGTGGCTTCGGTTGATTGGATTTGGGAGAGATCGGCACTGCGAGTGGAGGGATTGGCCACGGTGAGTGTGCAGGGACTTTGGACCACTCGCAAGGGGCCTCGGAACCAACAGGTGTGAAGGTTTGGTGCCTACGGAGGCTTCAATCTGACCTATTGCAGCTGGAGTTGTTCGGCCAGGATGGATGCAGCTGCTGGCATCGTCCGAAATCACAGGTGGGTGTGCCGAAGGGGGCTCGAGCCCGCGATTGCTAGCCTTGGTGTTGTCACAAGCTCGATGGGAGCTCAGATCTGGGAGGGTCAGGTGCCATCGGAAGTAAGGATCGGCCTTTTTAGTTTCAGGAACGATCGAATTTAGCTCTAGAGGCCCTACTCGAGCAAGTTCAATGTTGTCGACAGCCCTTATGGTGACTTCGGAGGGGCTCGCCTATGGGAGTATGAGGTTGCTGCAGACAGCCTTGTTATCGAAGAAGCACCAAATGCTGGTCAGGTGAGAGGCCCTTGTAACAAGATGGGATTTGCAAAAGGGTGCATCGAGAGCCCGGATCTAGGCAAGATCGGTGAGGCGAGGGGTTCATCTTGCTTCGATTGGTCTCTTTTCTAGAGATCGGCTTGCTTGCGGATGGAATCGGTGTTGGCGGATGTGAGGATGCGTGGAGGAGACCGAACCTAAAGTTTCGATGAGGTTCGGCACCGCGATGGGAGGTACAGTCCGGCCCTGAGTTCAACGATGCCATTGGGGATGCCCTTAGGTAGCTTCGGAGGTGCCTAGTTCAAGGCGGCCTAGGTGGCTTCGACGGAGGGGCGAGGTGGCTACGGAGCTCCAGACAGGTGACATCGGGACCGCCAAGGACCAGATTAGCCAATGGAATTGACGGCAAGCACGTTGGCTCGAAGGGAGTCACTCCGGATGACATATGAATATATATATATATATATGTATATATATATATATATATATATATATGTATATGTGTATGTATATATATATATATGTATATGTGTGTATATATATATATATGTATATGTGTGTGTATATATATATATATATATGTGTGTGTGTATATATATATATATATATATATATAAAAGGTATGTTTCCTGTTACCTCGTAAACAAAAGAAAACCCTCCAACTAGCAACTACCTTTTCCCCTTGTGAAAATGAGTAAAGAAAAGAAAAAGGAAAAAGAGCAGGGAAAAAAAAAAGGGCTCCACCCGCTTATCACATCTTAGGTCTCATAAAAGTCAAATTTTCAGTGGCTTCCGCGAACAAAATTTCTCCAAACAGCATTTTGCTTGCACGCAATGGTCATGGGAAATTGTCATTCTTGCTTCTGTTCGCTCCTCGTGGCTTGAACTGACCATCCAGTGATTCATATCTAGCACTTTTGGGCTTTGACCCAACTGACCGTCCTCAATATAAAAATCAAGCTAATTTATCAAAATAATATTAATTTTAAAAAATTATGAAAATAATAATCATCAAAATTTTTTTATCAAAATATTTTATCAAAATACTATCCAATAAAAATGATGATTTTATTTATCCAACCAACTGCTGATTTGATGAGATGGCATGACGAGTCAGTGATCATCCTACCATCGACTTAAAATTAAAAAAACCCCACTCTCCCACTACCCACCTCTCCTTCTCGGTCCCGTCTCCGTCACTCAGGAAAAAAAAAAATCTAAACACCCCACCTCTCTCCCCACCACCCCACCTCTCTCCTTCTCGTGTCCCCTCTCCCAACTCTCTCTCGATGATTGGAGAATCTAATAATCTTTCGATGCAAGTTCAATGATTATTCAAAATCGCCTATCATGACTCAAATTACTGACTCCACCATCCACATGACGAAAATTATGATGAATCAGTATATAAAATTGACCTATGATAAAGACTTTATTTTAGACAGTATTTTAAAAAATATTTTATAAAAAATATTATTTTTATAATTTTTTTAAATTAATATTATTTAAATAAAATTACCTTAAAATCATAATCCTTACAAACTTCCAAGATCAAAGATAAGTGCACCTTGTTATCTATCTGTAACATAGTCCTGTACTCTTTTCCCCTTTTTCCCTTGTTTACGAAGGAATTATATCCTATATTACATGGACCAATTGATGGTGCGCACCAATGACAGCTGCTTGTTTGTATCGAATCCATTCATCAAGTGCTCATCTCTGAGTAACATCGTAGGAAAAATGGCTGTGATTGGCATGGTACACCGCCACATGGTGCAGGTAGGATAAAATTTCTCCTGGTCATGGCATGTAAACAAACATGCAACAATCCTACAATCTTTCAACACTAGCAAGGACAAACAAAGTACCATGATCAATCCATATATTCTTGATCTTAACTGGTACTAGATCAATCTATACATGCAAGCCAAAAAACTGCATGAAATCAACAGGCACAAACTCAATACAAGCTTATTGAATGGAATATAGATGAACGTTAACAGTACTTACACATATCTCCAGGCAGGGAAATTGTCATGCACTGCAAGTCCAGTTAAATACAATCCCAACATCATGAATAACCCAAGCATACCCGACGATGACATCAAAGCATGATCCAATGTCCCTTCTACGATATTCTAACAAATGAACGCCATACAGTACACATGTTCATTGAAAGGCGTTTGATTAAAGAGACAGGGAGACTACGCAGTCTTCATAAGTAGCAATAAAGAATATCTCCTAACGAAATGGACTTGCAAATTGAAGGGGGAGATACAGATAACGGGATAGGACAATATGTCAAGGGGAGAGCCTAGGCTTCTTACTTCCCCATGGCAGGACTCAGATTTTTGGTTCAAATCAAACTTATTTGGGACCAATGTCCTTCAAAGCACAGATCTGTTCTTCTCCCATTGCTGACATGACAGTCACCACCAGATCCTTGCCTTCAGCAAAACCATCTTTAATCTACAGGACAAAATAATGAGATAAATTGAAATTTTAACATTTATGTATCACTGGTTTCACAAGCATCTCAAGAAAACCAGCTTGACTTGTCAATTAGTTCATAGTTTGTGAAACATGCTTTTTATTTGACCATACAAGCCAGAAAATATACAAACAAAAACTGAGTTTTCTGAAGAAAATAAGTATGCATCCAGTACCTGGATCCAACCAAAAGTTGGCTATATATCTACAATGCCGACCAATACTTTGGTTGGTTAAGCCAGCAGGCTCAGCACAGGTCAGATTCACTTTTATACTGGAGTGGCTTGGTTTGGGCTAATCCAACATACCCAGAGATCACACGGGTCAGGTGGTTGAAATCCAATAGCAGCAGCTCCAATTTTACAAAGGCAGTAACTAATCAACATACACAAAGTCCAAGGGATGGAGGGAGATAAAAAATTAAGGTACCATTCAAGCTTATTTGACTCCCCAACTGATTTGCCATAAGTGTAACCATTTTAATTGTCACAAGTGATAAGTAATCCATCTATTTTTTAATGATTTGCCATATTTGTTAAAATTTTAATTCTCATAAGTGATAGGTAATCAATTTATTTTTTAAAAAATAAAGTGGAAATTGAAAAGGCCAGTCATACAAATAGCCATTGGTCAACATTGTTAAGTCAGTAATCTAGCAAGAGGTGGTCAAAACCTCACACAAGTCCTTCACTTCAATCGTTATTCTGATGTTAACCTTTTAAAAAAAAAGAGAAAACAGAAAGCCAGAAAGCTTGTAACTGATGATGACAACGCACCAAAAAAAATAATGACAAGGCTATATCAAAATGATTGAGATTTCATTTGTGACTATCATAAACACATTCACATCAACTGATCCTGAAGTTTCCAAACATAACTTGATTCATAATACCATTATATCACCCTCATGATGTTCTAGTTTAAAAGCATCCCGACAAAAGCCTGCCATATTCATATGACATAATAGACTTCTAAATTGAACTTTGAGACCTACATCAATTCCCTAACGACATCTTGGTTGACAAACTACCATATTCTCAGAAGTTCATAGAAGAAGTACTAACCAAAATCCTAAATGACAACCGAATCCCAGAATGGCTGGACACCATTCATCATTATAAAGATCAGATGGCATAAGCCACCAGTTTTTGCCTCCCACATGGTGTGCCACAAGCATATCTTTCTTTCTTACCACCTCCCCCCTAATCACATAATCAGATATCTCGTACTAAAGATTTCAGTACGATAGTAAGAAAAGTCATCTAGCACTCCTAAGGCAATAATATGATTGAGACCTACAAGAGATTGGTTTATATAAAGTTCAGAAGTTCAGTCTAGAAAAAATATCATCCTTAAGGGCAATATAATGAATGGGCATTAATAATTCTGTAAAGCTAATGAGGCTGCCATTAGTTCCAAGTGCTTATAAAAAAAAAATAAAAGTCAAATAGTCACTGGGTGGAGGGAGAGTGAGAGGGCACAGAAAGAGGGAGACAGGGAAGTGGAGAGATGAAGAGGAGGGGGGGAGGAGACAGAGGCCTAACTAGTAGATAGCTGGCATCATCTGTCATTGGCATCAGCATCTGCAATTATAGTGGAGAAATGTTTTTTTCTAAAAAAAAAAAAAAAGGCTAGCAGTCAAGGTTCTCAAGCTACAGAGACCTTGCATGAGGTGAGCATGAATTCGAAACTAGAACTAAATGAGAAGCATGTCTTAAAGGTAATTGGGCTGGTTCAGCCCTTGAGCCACTCAGAACTAGACAGTTCCTAGCGGTTCAGCCTGAGAGTGTAAGTTTTGCACCAGCTCGGTGCATTTACAAAACCAAGAGGCTGTATTATCCCATTCAGGCCCAGTATAATTCAAAGCTGCCCAAAAGGGGTGGTTCGGTATGGTTCAGTATTCAATGGGGAAAACAATTGCCATCAATAATAACCACCCCTTCCCGTATGAGGAAGGACCTAGGTTCAAACCAAGCATAATCATTTAAAGACACTTAAAATTGAAAAATCTTTTAAAGCACAAAATGACTACACAGGCAATTAGTTGATTAAATGAACCCATATAGATCTCAAAAGGGTTCCTAACTATATACAAAGGCACTCATGAAATCGAGGCAGATGAACAACTTTCTGTCCACTCAAATTTTAGATGGGCTTCAAAAAAAACATTTAGAACCACAGATATAGGCTTGGGCTCAAAACTTTCAAGCCACTTGTTATAGTCAGGCCAAACTTTACAGGCCCATTTCAACCTTCTACAAACCCCCAAACTGGATAGATTGCATCAACAGAGTTCCTGCTAAATACGGACCCTCCCATAAAAGTTGCAAATTTAAAGCTGAAGTGGAGGCACTGACCTGGGCAAGCAGAGTTTCATCAGTGGGGAGTCTTAGATCATCCTTTGTGTTTCCACTGTCAGTCAGTAGACTAACCTGAAGGACCAGATTCAGACAAATTGGTATTCTGAGAAAACAGCTTCTATCATCAAAAAACAAAAAAGATGCTGAATAAGTCAAAATATGGACATACAAAACCATCTTCAGAAATATCAATGAGTTGGTAGTCAGTGCGAGTAACATGGGGAACCTGCAAAATGTAAAGACATTGAATCCAATAACCCACATCCTAAATTATATTAAAAAAATCCATCTCACTCAAAGGAGTAGAATCATACATCACAGTTATGGGATGAGGGCACAATATCTTCAAGCTTCTTAGCAGTGAAAACATCAATCGCCACAAAGTGACACTTGGCATGACCATGCTTGCCGGTTTTAGAGGTTGAAACCTCAACAACCTGTAACCATGGAAATCATAAAAAATCAATCAGAACTCCAAAGTTAACTTTTGGATTGGGTCTTTTATTTATTTATTTTTTAAAGAAATTTTCTTTTCTTCGTTGGGGTTGGGGGAGTGCAGATGGAAGCTTTTGTTTTTCAGCAAGCTTAGAAGAGTGTTTCTCATAAACAACATGTAAGCATGAAAGAAACACTACTAATTATATTCTAAAGTCCAGCATTTGCCGTACCACTCTGTATCAGGCCATACGGGGCGTATCGTACCATATCAGTATGCCGAACCGCCCCATACCGACACAATCATACTATACCGTACTGCATACGATACTATAGTAGGATTTCACTGGTATAGGATCCAGTACCAAGATGGCGAACCTTATTCTAAACTATAAAATACAAGTAAGAAAAGCACATTAAAAATGATAGAAGATACGTCAAACAATATCTTCGATTAATAATCTAGAGAAAGTAACACTAAGCAGAAAGTGTTATGGCATCCCATGATCTCTGCACAATCGACAATGAAGGAAATAAACAAGTATCTGCTTGTTGAGATGGATAGGCTATCATAAAATTGGATGAATTGTGCACACTGAACACAGGCCTGCACGTACATCAAATAGAATTGACTGTAATTGGGACTGGCCCATTAATCAAACAAATGTTCTAAATGGCAACCAGTCTAGGCATGTAAGTTGGCAATGCAGAAAGCTTCAGTCTCGGAACAATGACAATTACTACTGAAAACACAAAGATGATCCATATGCATGAGACTTCGCAAACAAGGCTTCATGAGGAAATGTGGTATATCCTAATTCATCAAAATGCATGGTCTTGATTCAGTGAGTTCATTCTGCTTAGGCAAGCATGAATAAGAGGAATTCTGAACAATCCTTCTTTGAGATGAAACCATTCAACCATTGCAAATTAAATTTAGCACCTCTACTGCTTCAACAAGTATGAATACTTAATGTAGAGAAACTTGAAGCTGAAAAGAAAGCCAGATTTAGATATAAAAAGAAAATTTGAATCAGCATAACAATGGAAACTTTTTGTTTTGGCAAAAAAGACAGCATTCCACAAAAATCATTCAAAAGAAGGAACTAATTTTATGACAAGGTTAAAAAATGAAAAACTTTTGAAGAACCAACAATCAGAACACGTGACATGTCAAAAGATCACATTTGACACTACTAATTTGCTTCTATGCTGAAAAAGGTTGCAGATATCTCAAGTTCACATGGCCAGGAATTTCAGGTTCATAAAAACATTTATGGAAGGGAAATATTAAAGCAAACTTGACCAAAGCCTGTATAGACATATATCAGTTGGTTCATGAGATAAGAAATAGAGACTGTTTCTTCTGCAGGACATGTACAAATAAATGCTGATAACAAGAGCACGAAGGAAAAAACATACTTCAGCATGAGTATTACACGGAGAACCATATTTTCCAATAGGTATCTTCCTAAGTTATCAAGTTACACATACACCAACTTAAATTGGATTTGTGAAATAAAGGTTTCATGTCAGACAAATAAGTGCCGGCACTGATAAAAAATTTGTGGTCAACCAGATGCAGAAATTAAACCATGCACCTGTGGTTCTAAAATGATTTAAAGAGGATTCAGTGTATGATTGTTAGAAGTTGCCGTAAGGTCATATAAGCTAACTCAATTGCATTATACTAAATAAAAAAAGTGGGGAGGAAGAATTTGTTAGATGCCTCTTACTAAAGGAGTTGGTGGCTGAAGTGACTGAAGAATCGCATTATATATTGAAAATGATGAAACATAATAAGAAGTTGTCAACAAAACACCTTGTTTAGATATCTTGGTTTTTTCTTCCTAGCCTCCTCTTTTCTCAATGATTTTCATTATAATGTGTCTGTGGTCCTTCAGACATACACATGGCCCAAGAATCTAATAATAAACCATTACATAGCTTTTAAAATTCACTGCTTGTGCTAACAGATGGTAGCTCAGCCGGTCGGCATCCATCTCTCCAAGTTGGAAGTCTCAAGACCATATTCACACTCACACACACACACACGTGTGCGCACACACACACCAAAAAAAAACTCATTGTATTATTAAACCTCAGACTCCAAATCCTCATGTCAAACCTCCAAAGGACCCTAGAAAACCCAAAATTTTGTCTTAGGCCAGTTTATGGACAACAGGCTAGTAAGCCCTAAAAATTCTTGGTCAATTCACCATTTGACCATAACCACCTCCTCATCACTTGTACGTGAACCCAAACAAGCGAAGGCTACGCCGTTAAGCCAGCTTATAGAAAACATATCTATATTGGTCTGCGGGAACAAAGAAAGATGAGCATCATGAAATCCTGTATCTAGGCTAAACTTAATTGAAAAAATTAAAAACGCATGACTAATAAAGGAAAATAACAATGGGAACCCAAGTAAAGGCAATGGTTAAGATTTACCACTTGATCATTTTCATTGACTTGGGTTAGCATAAAAAAGAATGGAAAAGCTTATGTTGACATACGTAATGTCAACATAGGAATTCGAAATCTAAGGTTATATAAGCCATAAAAGGCTCTAAATGAGAGAATAACCAAATTCTAGTGTTTGGTGATATTTCTAAGAGATTATGAAAGAAAACAAACAGCAATGCCCAGAATCATTTTGGACCTAAGAATCAATCATAAGGCTTAAAATCACAATACAAAGAAGGGTCATTATAACACATGTTTCATTAAAAACGTCTTTTTATGACAAATTCCATAATTCAAACCCATACAACCAAGAAAAATAAACATCAGAACTACTTCAAGCAACAATTCTAATGACTTTTAACATTGTTAACCTAAGTTGATTCAAAAATTGCATTTATCAATGCTAGTCATAATAGGACCAAAAAATAAAAGAAAAACAAAAAATTCAACCCATAAATTACAATAAAGTCAAAATAAATTGCAAAAGTTGCTCCTGATACAATACAAAACATGGAAAATCTAATATGTCAGAAGAACATCCTTTCATCAGCTTAGATTAAATGGCAGATTAAGCTATAAATTTGATCAACCACAAAGAAAAACAAGGAATTCCATAAACAACTTTTTGCAATCTAAGTTTAAGATCACATTATATTATTGCTTAGTAAATTAAGTAGTACGTTGTTGATGAAAACTAAAATCACTTCAAAGTCTTTATGATCAGAATGTCCACATATATTTATTGATCTTTAAAGCAAAGTGAAATATAACAAATTCATGTTGCCAAAAATGCATGTTGAATCTGAGATTCAACAATGTGACCCTGACTGCTTCTACTTGGTTTTGAACTGGTGCAGTAGGTGGCCTACAAGGATCCAGAAACAAAAGCCCAGAGGAAGGATGAACATTTAAATACCATCATTTTTTAGACTGCCACTAACCAAAAAGAAAGAAAGAAATAAAAAGAGGCATGGCAGCTTTAGGTTCACTAATCTCAATAAAACAGACAATATGCCTTATAGCCATTAGATATGGGACTTGTATAATAGTTACTCAAATAACCAACCACATAGGCATTGCACAAGAATGTTACTCAACTATTTTTCTACTCTTCTACTTCCGACATTTTTTTTCCCATCAAGATAACATTTTTCATTGTAGTAATGCAGGGAAACAGGTATGAATATCTAGAAGTCAGCACATCAATGTAAAATTTAAAATGATTACTAAATGCAATGAATAAAATAATTATCAAGCCCATTTTCAGATTTATTTTACATGAACAAACTAACCAAACAATCACTGCATTTCAAGTTAACCCTGCTTCCTAAAATATGCAAGTTTTTAACTTTGCTGTTAGTTTCGCCATAGATTTATAACAACATCCTCGTAATCACTAACCTAAACCTGTCTGATTCCAAAACGTTTCCATCCATACAACATGCCATGACCAGATTTTTCTAGTTGCCACAATCTATCTTATTTTAATAACGTAACAACAAAAATCCAACTAAACTTTAAGCACATAGATCCACATCAGTTCCATTAAGATACCCAATATTCATCTCTTCCTCATGTCCTACAACAAAACAAGACTAATACAAGTGATCAGTCCAGGATAAAACATTCAGAATACTTTCTACTTTCTACCGTACTGGTATACCTATGTAAATTATTTCACTTACTATTTCTTGACTCTTGTTTTCTTCCTATTGTACCAGCCAACTTCTTTTGTTTAAATTAAACAAATAATAGTCATGACACCTACCATTGGATTACTACACAGAGCCCAACAAGATCGCATAACATGCATAAGCTTCTTCATTTGATTTCCCTTTCTTTCAATAAGCTACATCATCTTATGGATTTAATACAGCCACGTATCACCTCTAGAGAATCACTTACCGATCTTAACTCCCAAATCATGCAAACTATCAATCTTACTTTCTCCAGATCATCACATCCATTTGCATAGTAATTACCCAATCAAAACAACGACAAATAATCCAAATCAAATCCATAATATTTCCAGAGCAGTCGACGAGAAAACAGAGCCAAAATCAAATCCCCATCCGTAATCCAAACATAACCATCACTTTTTTCAATCAAATGAAGCAGGAAGTGCAATCAATACAGCATCAAAAGAGAAAAACGACACGAACACGCACAAAACAAGCAAATAACCCAAAAATTCAACCAAAAAAACCGAGAAAAATTAGGGAAAGAGAGGAACAAGAGATGGGGCTATCGATTACCTTGCAGGGTCTGCCTTTGATCACGATGTACCCATTCTTTCTGATGGTCCCAGCCTGCTGCGGGAACGTCTTCGACGCGCCGGCGTCGGCCTTCGACTCGAAGTGATGCTCCTCGTCCGACATCTTCTCCTCCCTCTCAAGCCAAAAATGGAGAGAAGGAAAAGAATCACTGAACGGAACAACCAGGGCGACCCGGACTTCTTTATATGTATCGCGCTAGGGTTTTGCTTCTCGTATACCCGCTTAAGTTGGAGAATCTTCGCCGTCTGATGGCTGGGCGTCTCCCCATATCTATCCGAGCACAACAGTTTATCCGATGCGTGGCACAAACTCGAAAGTTGCAATATTATCCTTGACTCGTAAAAATGTCGGCACGTGATTGGAACTTAATGTGTGATTGAGAGAAAATAAAACATCATAATATGGTTTCTTCTTTTCTTGTTGTTATCCAATCATGTCTCGTCCTTTTTACCCAAAAAAAAAAAAATCATGTCTCGTCCACATCAGAATGGATAAAATAAAAATGGGCATGAAGACTATGTGCACATGGTATTTACTCTAAGAACGACGATACATGTAGAAAACTACAAATCAAATTTTCCCTCTGCCATACGTTCTCGCTGTCGTTCACTCTTGAATTGAGGGCTAGATGTGGACCTCCACCGGCAATCCGTGAATGCTTTTTCTCATCCTTCGGCTAGAATCAAATTCGTGGCCCTATGTGTCCCTTTATGGGCGTCATCATCTCACATCTCTGGCTTAAGCAAGCATGCGAAGTCTTCACCAGAAAGCAATAATTGTCATGGAATAGTTAATGGGTAAATTCCATGCTTACACGAGTGGGTCCGCAGTCCGCAAGACGGCTATTTGTTATCTGTATATGGGGAGCTTGAGATTTCTTGGATGCTTTCTTGGATGCTGGACGCGACCTACTCGCTTTATGAAGCGGGCATCAAAACATTATCACTTGGCAAGACAATATCCCAGATACGTTTCATGATAAATTAAAAATAATTGTAAAAATAAAAATACAACAAAAATAGAGTATCGAACATATTTTCTGTATTAGATTTTTGCCTAGACTTTTGCGATGTTAGAAACTAGCGCACAAGGCTGGGAAGTTCTCACCTAATATAGGACCCGTAACTACGTTGGTGAGTCACCCATGAGTGGTTCGTCCAAGTCCCAAGTAATAGGAATAGATGTTTCTAAGACCATCCATTTCAACTACTCCGTACTGCATGCACCGGGTGCAATTGGATTGTGCAAATTTCACGGTAGATAACACGCCACGCGGCCCCTTGTATTTCACCGATTTCTGATTGCGCGCTCTCCACTGTGCCTATGCTCTGGGATTTGCCGTGGTTTACTTGCACCTCGTGCATATAATAATTTCTCCCAATTCAACGAATCTCCCGTCTCTGTCCATCACATGGTTGCAGAAACTACTGGGTCTACCATTATAATGCAGAGAATTTGAACGTCTAGCCGTGGAACCATTCGCCATCTTTATCAGCAAACTGTAAGGCCCTTTTAAAAAAGTCTTCTGCATTTTTAGATTAGTCTCGCATGCAAGGATGCAATCTAGCTCAATTAAGTCGAATAGCTAAAAATTTGAATTCAATTTGTATTAAAATATTTAGATTCGAAATTCAACTCGAAATTGATCTAGTCTTAATATTCCAAGTTCGAACTTGATTTGATGAAAAATAGACAAAACTCAAAATTAATTCAACTCGATTCGAATATTAACTAAACTATATTCGAACTCAAATTCAAACTCGAAATAGAATCTTAATCTACTAATAATATATGTCACGCCCCCGATCCGAGATTGTGAATCGAGGGTCATGACAACCGCCGCATACTTATGAAGAACTCTCTCTATAAGCATGCAAGGTATCTCATCACGATATCAATGCATCACAGCGGAATAAATTCAAATAATTATTATTCAACCTTAATTCAAGTAATTAAATCAAATGTCTTACATCCAATAAAATTTTACTAACAATAAAACAATAGGTCTAAGTTCAATGAAGTTGACAATGCTAAATCTCACCTCTAAAAGCTCTGTCCCAATATTTCTTCCCACGCTCGAAATTATCTGAATCTGAAAAATAGAAAGAAAGGTAATGAGCTAGACAGCTCAGTAAGTAACAAACATCTCAACTAGATAATTCAGATATTATATAATTTTCAAGAATAATGTTGCAAATAAACATAAGAGTATATTTCATGCTGATTTAATACAAATCAAATATTTTCAAATATTCACATATAATATAATCATAAATCCGATTCGATTCAAAACACTCGTAACTCAACAGTCTTGACTATGACCAACGTTTAACCCCCATTGGCGGAGTCTACAGAATACCAGCGCACAACCCCCACTGGCAGGGTCCACAAACACGAGCGCACAACCCCCACTGGCAGGATCCACTGAGTACCAACGTATAATCCCCATTGGCGGGGCCCACTGAAACATAGTTAGACTGAGAGCATAAATCCGATCTGTATCAAAATATTTTGTATCATAATATATCATAATTTTTCACTGAATATGTGCATAAATC
Source organism: Elaeis guineensis (assembly GCF_000442705.2). Classification (NCBI taxonomy): domain Eukaryota; kingdom Viridiplantae; phylum Streptophyta; class Magnoliopsida; order Arecales; family Arecaceae; genus Elaeis; species Elaeis guineensis. The sequence goes on along the minus strand of NC_025993.2, from coordinate 90,722,285 downwards.
AACATACCATAACATTTTAAAAGTACTTTTCTTTCAAAACATAATTTCATAAATCATGCATAATTTCAGAGAATAATTATTTATTTTCAGAATAAATACGAAATATCTCGAGAAGATGATTCATTACTTACCTTTCACGGAGCACTGAAAGAATGGATCGACTAACTTCTAGGAGATTCTTCCGTGCCTATTATCCAAAATTATATTTTTACATTAATTTTAATTCAAAATTCAATCTAAATAAATCTCAAATCAAAACCTCACTTAAAATCAGACTCTTTCCTAAACTCGATCAAAATATCAGATAAAGTCTTCCACTACGCTAATCCTAGAGGAATAACTTTAGAGAGAGAGAAATCCATCAAAGAGAGAAACAATCTAGAGAGAGAAAGTAGAGAGAGAAAGTCTAATTCCAGAGAGAGAAAGTCAGGGTTCAGACTGAAAGAAGAGAGAGAAGAGAGAGAAACTCTCTCTCTCATTTATATATATATATATATATATATATAATATATATATATATATGTGTGTGTGTATATATATTTATTATTATTATTTTTTTTCTTTTCTTTTCTCTTTTCTCTTTTTTTCTTCTTTTTCTTCTTTTTTTTTTCTTTTCTTTTCTTTTTTTTTCTTCTTCTTTTTTTTTTCTTCTTTTTCTTTTCTTTTCTTCTTTTTCTTCTTCTTCTTTTCTCAGGCTCCTTCCAGACCGAATAGGGGACCGGCAGTCCCCTCCTTTGCCGGGCCGTTCAGGCCGCGGCCGTCACGGCGGAGGCCGACGGCAGAGGGGGGCCACTCCCCCGGTCACGGAGAGGCATGGCCGGCGATCGATTGCGATCGCCGGCGTCGGAAAATCCAAGGAAAAGAGGTCAAAACAGGGGTCTCTTTTCCGACCAAGAATCGGCGACTCCCGTCGTCGGCAGCCGCGCACAAAGGCATGGGAGGAAAGGGAAGAAAGAGAGGAAGGAGAGGAAGACTCACCTCGGCCTCCAGTGACCCCACCGGCGGGTAATCACGGCGAGAATCAAAATGGTGTCCGCGGCTCCGATCGGGAAAAACAGGGAGAAAGAGAGAGGAAGGGGGCCGATGTTGGGTTTCTAGGAAAAGAGGAGGTCTTCTTATAGAGGGCCTAGGACTTCGAGAGGTCCTAGGACTCCTAATTTGCTCGGATCTCGTCGGAGAAGAAGACTCCTATCGGGAGTCTTCTTCCCAGTTTTTCCTCTATTTTTTTTTTTTTTTGAATGGGCTTGGGTCTGTTAATCTGGGCTTGCGTTTTGGGCTATGACATTCTTCACCCCTAAAAAGAAATTTCGTCCTCGAAATTTTTCATACCTGTCACCATTGTATTGGAAGCCTGTGCATTCTGTTGAGTAAGCGCATACATTCTTCCTTGGTTTTTAGGAATCTGTCCACCCCCCTTATATTGTCCTTCATAAGTTCTTTGGCCAACTTGATTTTCAGTATTTAGCGGGCAGCTAGCAATTTTATGATCCATCTGACCACATTTGAAGCAAGCACATGTTGTGTCTTATTATCTATTGCTCCCTTAGCTGATCTTTTGATGTTTTTATTATTCTGCCCTAGTGTATCATTTGATTTTGCTCTCTTTCTTTATTTTCTTTTCCTTTCCATGCGTTCTTCATTGACTTCTCTTTCAATTATCAGTGCTTTATTTACCACATCGGCATAAGTTGTCAATTCATATGAAACCACTTGTTTTCGAATCTCAGTTCTCAGTCCCATCTCAAACTTGTGAACACGTTCTTGCTCACCATCCACTAATCTCGGAGCGAATTTTGCTAACTCTGTAAATTTTACTTCATATTCAGTCACACTCATACCCTTTTGCTTCAAATAAATAAACTCTTGCTCTTTCTGGATCCTTATACTCCGAGGAAAATACTGATCATAGAATGCAATCCGAAATCTTTTCCAGATAAGTATTTCGCCGTCTTGTTCATACTTACGCTGTAGTCGCTGACACCAGTTGTATGCTTCTCCTTGTAGTAAATAAGCTGTATATCGAATCTTTTCTTCATCAAGACACTTTTGGACAGTGAAGGCCTTCTCCATGTCCATTATCCAGTTATCAGCCTCCAAAGGTTTAGTAGTCCCCTTGAAAGCTGGAGGAGCAAGCTTTTTAAATTCTGAAATGTTATTCCGTTGTACTGGTTGCTCTCCATGTTGTGGTGGTGGATGCTGATGTTGTTGTGTATCTCATTGTATCTGCTGTTGTTCAAGCATTTGCTGCTATATTTATTGTTGTGCTTGTACCATTCTGATTAGGGTCTGCATTAACTGAGCCATATCTGGTTCCTGACGTGCTCTCGAAGTACTCCCATTAGGATCTACGACTCTCTCCTCCTGAGGGGTGCCACTGATCAGATGGGGAGTGCTACCATCCCGTGGTTGTGATGTCTCTCTTGCAATTCCTTGAGTAGTTCTTGTCATTCTACGGGGAGGCATGATAACCTTGTAGTAGTAAAACCTTATTAGATTCATTTATCTATTTGTTAGGATAGATTTATTATGATGCTCATACTTTAACGTCCCAATATTCCTAATGTTTACCCACCTACATTCATACTATGTCAAATTCTATGTGTCATAATTTATCCACTTATGCTCTGATACCATATTAATTGTCACGCCCCCGATCCGAGATTGTGAATCGAAGGTCATAACAACCGCCACATACTTATGAAGAACTCTCTCCATAAGTATGCAAGGTATCTCATCACGATATCAATGCATCACAATGGAATAAATTTAAATAATTATTATTCAACCTTAATTCAAGTAATTAAATCAAATATCTTACATCCAATAAAATTTTACTAACAATAAAACAATAGGTTTAAGTTCAATGAAGTTGACAATGCTAAATCTCGCCTCTAAAAGCTCTGTCCCAATATTTCTTTCCACGCTCGAAATTAATTATCTGAATCTGAAAAATAGAAAGAAAGGTAATGAGCTAGACAGTCCAGTAAGTAACAAATATCTCAACTAGATAATTCAGATATTATATAATTTTCAAGAATAATGTTGCAAATAAATATAAGAGTATATTTCATGCTGATTTAATACAAATCAAATATTTTCAAATATTCACATATAATATAATCATAAATCCGATTCGATTCAAAATACTCGTAACTCAACAGCCTTGACTATGACCAACGTTTAACCCCCATTGGCGGGGTCCACAGAATACCAGCGCACAACCCCCACTGGTAGGGTCCACAAACACAGCGCACAACCCCCACTGGCAGGGTCCACAAACACCAGCGCACAACCCCCACTGGCAGGGTCCACTGAGTACCAACGTATAATCCCTATTGGCGGGGCCCACTGAAACATAGTTAGGCTGAGAGCATAAATCCGATCTGTATCAAAATACTTTGTATCATAATATATCATAATTTTTCACTGAACATGCGCATAAATCGACATACCATAACATTTCAGAAGCACTTTTCTTTCAAAACATAATTTCATAAATCATGCATAATTTCAGAGAATAATTATTTATTTTCAGAATAAATATGAAATATCTCGAGAAGATGATTCATTACTTACCTTTCACGGAGCACTGAAAGAACGGATCGACTAACTTCTAGGAGATTCTTCCGTATCTATTATCCAAAATTATATTTTTACATTAATTTTAATTCAAAATTCAATCTAAACAAATCCCAAATCAAAATCTCACTTAAAATCAGACTCTTCCCTAAACTCGATCAAAATCATCAGATGAAGCCTTCTACTATGCTAATCCTAGAGGAATAACTTTAGAGAGAGAGAAATCCATCAAGAGAGAGAAACAATCTAGAGAGAGAAAATTCTAGAGAGAGAAAGTAGAGAGATAAAGTCTAATTTTAGAGAGAGAAAGTCGGGGTTCAGACTGAAAGAAGAGAGAGAAACTCTCTCTCTCTCATTTTTATTTATTTATTTATTTATTTATTTATTATATATATATGTATATATATATATTTTTTATTATTATTTTTTTTCTTTTCTTTTCTTTTCTCTTTTCTCTTTTTTTTCTTCTTTTTCTTCTTTTTTTTTCTTTTCTTTTCTTTTTTTTCTTCTTCTTTTTTTTTCTTCTTTTTCTTTTCTTTTCTTCTTTTTCTTCTTTTTCTTCTTCTTTTTTTCTCGGGCTCCTTCCAGACCGAACAGGGGACCGACAGTCCCCTCCTTTGCTGGGCCGTTCAGGCCGCGGCCGTCACGGCGGAGGCCGAGAGGGGGGCCACTCCCCCGGTCACGGAGAGGCATGGCCGGCGGTCGATTGCGATCGCCGGCGCCGGAAAATCCAAGGAAAAGAGGCCAAAATAGGGGTCTCTTTTCCGACCAAGAATCGGCGACTCCCGTCGCCGGCAGCCGCGCACAAAGGCACGGGAGGAAAGGGAAGGAAGAGAGGAAGGAGAGGAAGACTCACCTCGGCCTCTGGTGACCTCACCGGCGGACAATCACGGCGAGAATCAAAACGGTGTCCGCAGCTCCGATCGGAAAAAACAGGGAGAAAGAGAGAGGAAGGAGGCCGATGTTGGGTTTCTAGGAAAAGAGGAGGTCTTCTTATAGAGGGCACTAGGACTTCGAGAGGTCCTAGGACTTCTAATTTGCCCGGGTCTCACCGGAGAAGAAGACTCCTATCGGGAGTCTTCTTCCCAGTTTTTCCTCTGTTTTTTTTTTTTTTTTTTTTTTGAATGAGCTTGGGTTTGTTAATCTGGGCTTGGGTTTTGGGCTATGACAATATATATATATATTAATATATATATATTATAAATAAAAATAATATTATTGAAAATATATATATATTCAAATAGATTCGCTAGCTTTTGAATCGAATATTTTGCTACTCAAATTCGATCCAAAAAATTAATCAAACTATTCAAACTCGATAATAACCTAATCGAATCGAATTCGAATAGCTTACGAGCGACTCGACTCGTTTGCATCTTTACTCATATGCATCCATTCATCTTCCCATCTATTTTCATGTCCCACATCAATAGCCTACTCCTTTTAAGCCACGGATGCTTTCCATCACCAACAAGGAACATGCTCGGCATTTGTCTTTGATGATGAGAAGATCAGTTGTTACCTCATATCCACCTGGCATTGGACTAAAACTAAGGGCAGAAATTACTGTTGACCAATTTATCAACAGCGGTTGGTTTTAAGAAAATTGTCTCTATGCTTCCCCGAACCTTGTTGATCAGTCTCTCATTATCTTGAAATACCCGACAAAATTCCACTCACCTACATACCTCGTTCATTCACTTATTAGCTGGCCCACATCTTATCAAATGCCCATCTCACCCACTCGAGGACACAAGATCTGATAAGATTAATTGTTTCGGAAGTCTCCATGCCACTAGAGACTCGGACCATTGAGGTAGAAAGATAACCAATCAGAACGTTAAAGCCTATTCGCATGTAGATCTGAATCATTGTCACTAATCTGTATCATACGCTGGTGTTTAACTTTTGTGGGAGTATCTTCTCAAAAAAAAAATATTTTGTGGTAGTGGAAAGAATACGCAATATTAAACAAGTGATGGAGGCTAACCATGTTCTCAAGACGGTATACTGAAAACCATCTAGATAATGGAACTAGAGTCAAACACACCAAACATGCACACCAACCAAGCCATGAGATAAATAATAGCATGGGGGTTACCATCATGAAAGTCTCTACCTAATCTACTTTCAAAGGGATAACATAATAATGTTTGTCATCGAAACTGAGTAGTTTCTAGTCGATTTTGCATCAGCAAAGGGCAAAAGATGGCCTAAAGCTTGGAGTGGCCTGTCGGCCAGCATTTTGGTGGTTGGCGCCATCATAGTTCAAGAAAACAGCTGATGGGTGGAAAGAAAAGTGCAAATCTTTTAAGAAACGAATACTCCAATAGGCTGCATGATCACTGGCAATGATGTTAATTAAATTATCAAGAAGTGGGAACCTATTGTCGTCATCCAACCTCGATAGGGATGGAAGCTGTGAACTGATAGAAAATTTGAGTATACATGCGTAAAACTATGATAGGATGCCTCTATACCTGCTAAAATCTCAGTTTAAATCAGGACCCAGCAGCCAGCTAATGGAATATTTTTTAGGTGATACTCTGTTGGTAGAGAAGAAAATGAGTTAAAAACATCAAAAGCCACTTTGTTTTACTTTCATCCATGGAAGGTTGGTTGAAAAGAGAAAATGGTATCATGGTTGTTTTGTAACATACGTAAGAAATGCAGGAAGAAACCATGTAGAGGAAAGAAGCCAACGGCAAAATGTAAAGCTTCTTCTGAAACTCAACCAGAAAATTGAAAGCAAGAACTACAGTTCAGAAATAGTTCGGAACCATTGTACATCTCCTTCCACTGGAAGATTGCTAGAGGAGAGCAAAGCCAACTCTCATTCTCCATTTCAGTGATCAGCTGCTTTGGGTTCGATGTCCTTCAAGAGCCCAACTATTTGCTGCATGGAAGGTCTCTTTGATGGTAGGTCAGCAGTGCACAGATAAGCAATCCTCAGTGCTTCCTCCATTTGTGTCTCCGATCCAGTCTCCCGAATCTTAGGGTCAATGACCGTTGAGGCCTGATTCTTCCTTACCAATGTCCGAGCCCAACTGACAAGAGTAGTCTCCCTCTCTTCATGATAGTCATCTCCAAGCGGTTTCTTCCCTGTAATGAGCTCAAAAAGCACAACACCGAAGCCATATACATCAGACTTCGTAGTTGCTAAGACATTTTCTGACTCCGAGAACTCTGGAGGAGCATAGCCTAGCGATCCCCGAGATATCTCATCCTCCGAGCTAGCTCCAACAATCCTTGACAATCCAAAATCAGATAATCTAGGCTCCAATGCTGAATCAAGATAGATGCTACTTGCCTTCACATCTCTGTGAACAATCTGGGGGTAGCATCCATGGTGGAGAAAAGCCAATGCCCTCGCTGCTCCAAGTGCAATTTTATGCCTAAATCTCCAAGTAGTCATCCCTTCAGTTGTGATGTTCTGGATAGTTCCAGTATCTTCTTCCCATGTATCAGTGCTCCAATCCTCAATTGCCTGCACTCCTAATGGCAGGTCATGAAGCAAATTCTGCAGATTCCCATTCTCCATGTAATCATATATTGCAATTCTCTGATCTCCCGCTAAGCAATAACCTGTTAAAGGGACTAGATTCGGATGCTTGATCCGACCAAGCCTCTCGAGCTCTTTTGCAGCTTCCTGCTCCGTCACTGTAGATCCATGAACCAAAACCTTCACGGCTACATGAATTCCACCTGGTAGAAAGCCTCGATAGACTGGACCGAACTTCCCCTCGGCTAACAAAGTTCCCCGATCGAAATGTGAAGTTGCAGTCAAGAGGTCGGCAAAGGTAAAGTTCAGCAATGGCTTCTCAAATATGACAACAGGGACTGAGGTAGCACTCTTGACATCAGCAACCCAGGTCGACGAATCCGTCTGAAAGGAGAATGGGCCTGAAACAGCTGGTTCCTCCTTGTATGAGAGTTGCTTAACGCCCATGATCTGGTTCTCTTTTGGAATCCGAAAGCAAGGCACGCTAACCCTGTTATCAAAAAGAAAACTGATAAAGTAATGGCCAATGCTAGCTTGAGCCCTTTATGCTTCGCTCCCTTTGTTCGGATAAGATCTGGATTTGCTGCGATCGGGCAGTCATTTTGGGATCCGATGAATGCTGTGTTAAATGCTTGGGGTGAGAATTTAGCAGCACAAAGTGTAAGGTTGTTGTAGGAGAAGTTGAAACTCATCATGTTGGATAACTTGTCTAGCAGAGGCGCGGGTATTTCGCCAGTGAGATTGTTCATGGAAAGGTCCAGAACTTGATATTTTTGTTGCTCAAATCAAAAATATGGCCAGTTATATGATTATGTGAAAGGTCTAGTGTCTTCAAGCTAACCAATTTAGAGATTTCAGCTGGAATTTGGCCAGTCAGGCTGGTTTTTGACAAATTGAGATATTCCAGACCAGAAAGCTGCTCTAGCATAGGGAAATTCTGATGAGAAAACCTATTGAATGCAATATTAAGGTGTCTCAGCGACCTGGCTCGGCCCAAATCTCTGAAGAACTCTCCACTGATTTCATTCACAGACAAATCAAGATAAACTAACGAAGACCAATTGTAGCTGGAGCTGATGTTTACCTGAGAGATGTGGCCTTGGAACTGGTTGTTACTGAGGTCTATGACCTGCATTGGCTCCCGAAACACCCCGAGAACCGAACCCTGAAATGAATTGCCTGAGAGATTGAGATAGGTGATGGAATGTAGCCCTGATAAGTCCGGCAGCCTTCCATTAATCTCATTCCCAGAAAGATCCAAGAAGCTCAAATTTCTGAATGCATCACTGAAACCATCTGGCACAGTCCCATTCAGTCTATTGCTCGAGAGATCGATGGAAACCAAAGACCTACAGCCAAGAAACGAATCCGGAATGATCCCCTCGAACCGATTGCCACTGAAATTGAGAAACCTCAAGCTCGAAAGTGAGCCCAATGCTACCGGCATCTGGCCGGAGAAGACATTGTCAGAAAGGTCCAGGCTTTCCAATTCCCCAAAATTCCCGAGATTGTTTGGAAGAGACCCCTTAATCTGGTTGGAAGAAAGATTGAGGCTCCTGAGAGATCTGCCGAGTCCCCAAATATCCGAAGAGAGACCAGTGATGTTATTGCAACTGAGATCCAAAGTTTGCAGCATGCTGAGCTTTCCAATGGTGTTCTCCGGGATGGAGCCGGAGAGCCCGAGGCCGGAAGCCAACAAGGCGATGACTTTCTCCTTCCGCTCATCACACAAGACCATTTTCCAAGAGCAAACTGAAGAAGAGGAGCCATCGCTGAGAGAAGCAGCCTCCACACCCATCTTCCGGATGAAATCCGCGACAAAGAACTCATCTGTGTTGGGCTGCTGAGCGGGCGAGCACCTCAGCAACATCACCACAGCAAGGAAGCAAGCAACGACCCGCATACCCATTGGGACAAAAGCCTTAGGAGAAGACGCTAAAGATACCAAGATGCTCGCCTAGAGAAAGAGGTTCTAGGAAGAATAGCATTTCAGACATCAAAAGACTCCATTTTTAGAGCATCTTGAAGAGTTCCAAGTCCTCATTGAAAGGCTTCGTGATTAGGAAAAATAAATATAAAAAAAGGATCTTTTTTGGAGGACAACAGAACGTGAGCTCACCTTGTCTCGTTTCGGAGGTTCACGCGAGAAAGCCACAAGGACAGCCCAGCTGTCTAAGCTTTCTGGCTTGTGGTGAGGGGTGTGAGAATCCTCTGGCTTTCTCCTGCCTCGCTTCAAACTACAGAGAGAATGGTCTTCCACTCTCTTTCAGCAAATCTTCTTCTTCCAGGGAGACACAGAGAGAGAGAGAGAGGAGGAGGAGGAGGAGGGAAGGGAAGGAGGAGACCAAGGGCAGTGAGGAAAAGAGGAGGAGGAGGAGGAGGAGGACGGGAGGGGAGGGGGAGACCGGGGGCAGCGAGGGAAAGAGGAGGAGGAAGGGGCAGGGAAGGTGCGGAGGATAAATGCTGGGGTGGGATTAAAAGGAGGGCGGTAATGGTAGGTTTGGTCGGGGGGAGTAGGGAAACCCTTGTATGCGAATTTAATTTTTATGGCAAGGTAGGGCCGACGGTCGAAATTATGCTTAATAAAGTTATAAGATCGGGATCAGGTCAAGGAACCTTGTAATGGAGGACCACCAAATCTGTAGGACTGCTCTTCGGATGGTATGGAACGTTTGATGGACTTTTGGCTTCACGGAGTAAATGTTCCTCGAACGGTGGGTGTGAGTTAATGAATAGATGAACTTCCTCTATATCTATATATGGATATATATATAAATATATATATAGACACCAAGTCACCTAGCTCCCACGAGTCAGCCACAAAGTCTTAGGTTGGGTGTTGCCTAGATGTTTTTTTTTTTTTTGTCCTTTTGGTATGCACGGGACTGTTGGAATTGCATGCGGGCAATGATGGGTGATTGTGATCTGCCATGCCGCAATGAGTTGTGCTTTTGAAGGGCATGGTGACACTAATTTCCGACTCATTACCATTTTGGGGATAAAGAGGCAGATGATCATATCATTTTACTGTAAGAGCAACCAATAAAATTAGAATATAAAAAATCCAATAGAGCCGGCGGACATATCTTGCTCTATCTTCGAATTTAGTCTCTGAAGTGCTTCCTCATATAAGGTGCGATCTAATCTGCCGTATCGTTCATCTCCTGATAAACATGCAGATCGATACCATAATTGAAAGATGAAGAATAGTCCAGATATCACAAAAAAATGGATGGGCCTCGAACTACTTCATATTATTTCGATCCAGTCGATGTCAATGATAGAATTTTTCTCAATGAAAATTTTCTCTGCTCACAGCTCCTGCTTAACATAGATAATATCTGTCTAGATGGCATGAAGCTCAGCACTCGGGATAAAAGGCTCAAAAAGATAAAAGTCTCCCGCTCTAGTAATTTGATATTCGGATTCTGTATGATAAAGCTCGTACCATCTCTACCATCTTTGACACTGCTATCGAAATTCACCTTGACAAACCTCAAAGGAGGAGGCTCCAAACAAATGAAAATAACTCTTTGAAATGATGCAGGAGCAGTATAGGAGTCCCAAAAATTGAAGGTGTCAAGGGGTGGGCCAGCGGTGTCGAAATGGCTATACTTTGCAATCAAGCAGATGACTCTCTCCAGCACCTGGTGTGCAGGCACTACCTTGCCTTCGAAGACCAAGCTGTTTCTGAAAAGTCAGATCTAATAGGCAACATAAGTCATCCTACCCCCCTAGGTAGAGATCATCTCCTTAGCCATACTCTGACGGATCACGCTCAAAAGGACTCCAACCAAAGGCCACTACTCGCCTCCCAAGATTGGCCGCCCGTCCTTCTCCAAATCAGCCTTATCCTCGAACAATACAGAATAGCATGCTCTGTCGACTCATCTTCCAGCTTGCAGATCAGACAAGAAATCGAAAGCTCCATGCCCCTGTCCTTAAGAAGCATAGGCGTCAAAAGTCAGTTTCATGCAAACTTTTAGAGAAAAAGCCTCACTTTAGGATGGACGGCCACTCTCCAAAGCTAAATAGCCTCGATCCTCCTATTTATCGTCGGTCTATGCATCTCGGATAGGTCTCTCATGGAAATCTTAGGGCAACATGAATCGCTCCACACCTTCAAATCCTAGTTGCAATAAATGGGAATTAGGGTGGCAAGGATCCGATCAATGAATAGATCATTAAAGAAATGAATGATATCCTGAGCTCTCCAGCCCCTACCATCAGTAGTAAATAAGTCACAGACATGCAAATGGTCATTCATCCTGTTGTTGACATAGGTCAGCCAATGGAAAAGTGGCATACTGAAAATTCAGACATCTTGGCTCACATCCATCAAAGTCCCATCCCCAATCTACCATCTAACTTTGGCCAGTACTACTAGCCCATGAGTATAAATCTCCTTCCAAATGAAGGAGCAACAGCAAGTAGCCTGAATTTAGGACCCCTGACTCCATGCCTCATATCGAGCCCTGATCATCCTACTCCATAAGCAATTAGATTGGATAAAGAATCTGACAGCATGTCTGGCGATCATGGCCGTCGTCTTGCTCAATAAGGACTGAATTCCAAGGCCCCCATCTCTCACTGGATAGCAGACTGCCTCCCAGGATAGCAGTTGGATCCCATGGCTATCATGCCCTAAGCCTTATAGGAAGTTTCAGAACCGCTGCTCCAACCTTTTAAGATAGAAACTCGACAAAATCATATTTGCCAAGAGGTAAACTGGGATGGAGCTTAGCACCAATCTCACAAGAGTTGTCCTGTCCATTATGGAGAGGGCGTTGGCTTGCCATTCCTCAAGATGATTTTGAACATGCTGCTCCATGGGCCTACAGTTGGCCCTCCAAAGTCACCGTCTCGTGATAGGAACATCCAGATAGATCAAGGCCTCAGTCTGCTCCTGGATCCCTAACCTCTCTCGAATTGCCTACTTTATCTAGGTCTTCATCCTATGGTTGAAGATGACCATGAACTTTTGTAAATTCATAAGCTGGCCAGATGTTTGATAGTAGGTCTTAACAATGGATGCAAAGCACTTCACATTTCGCACTGAGACTCAACCAATAAGGAGGTAATCATCTGTAAAAAGAAGATGCGAAAGTGGCAGACCCTGAACCACCACCCTTAACATCCGAGACACAGCATCAACATACAAAACGAACAAGGAGAAAGAGAGCAACCTTGACGTAGCCCGACTATGGAGTGAAAAAACTCCATCAGGATATCATTAATCAGAATAGCAAAGCTCGAGGTCTCCACACAATCCATAATCCAATCGATCCACCTATCTTAAAAGCCAAGCTTCCATAGTGTCTATTGAAAAAGTGCCATTTTTCATCCGATCATATGTCTGCTCCATTTCTAGCTTAATCGTCATAAGGCTTCGGTGAATAGGTGCTCACCAAAGATCATACATAAACTTTTAGACAAGCAAGACATTATCAGTGATGCAATGACTGTTAACAAAAGTACCTTACTTCAAACTGATCAAATGAAGCATAATCGGCTTCAGCCATCCGAATAAGACCCTGGCACACACCTTATAGAAAGTAGTATAGAGACTGATCAGTCTGAAGTGCTTCGAAATAGATGCATTAGGCCGCTTCGGAATGAAGATGATTAGTATCTTCTTCCACTCCTTTGGAAGGCCCCTAGACTCAAAATCATCTGCACCACCTCCACCACCTCCCGTCTAACAATAGGCCAATACTAATGGAAGAAGAGGAGAGGAACCCATCCGATCCCGAAGCCTTATACTCCCTGAGAGACTAAAGGGCCCTGCGCATCTCCTCGTAGACACTGGGTGAGTCAGGGCCTCATTCTCTTAATCAAAGACACAAGTCATAGGCTGGGCCCCTTAGAAGGGGATGTCGCTACCCAAAGATGCTGTCTAACAAGATCTGAAGAACTAGAGATCTACCCTCTGATCTCCTCACTGTCATCCATAATTCTTCCATCGCTCTCCATTGGCCATCTGATGTGAATGGCAGAACTTCGAATCATAGTGGACTTATGAAAGAACCTGATATTCTGATCATCCTCCCTAATCCATTGAATTCTAGACTTCTGCCTCCACAGCATCTTCTGCTGTCTCAGTAAGGAATGGTGCACCGAGAGCTTGTGGTGAAGCTCCCTCAAGTTAGACTCCTGGAGGTTCTCCTCTCAATCCTCCCTCAACTACAACTCCGTAATATCTACCTCCACCCTCTCGATCTGTCTAAAGATATCATCAATCTCAAGATGGTTCCACTGAAGGAGTCTGTGCTTGGCTAACTCCAACCTCCAGGGCATCCGGTAGCTTGCATCTCCATGGATCGGCATCCTCTACACCTCTCAAATCAAATCCCATGATCTCGAGTAGAAAGTTAAAATTTTTTAAACCTAAATGGAGCCTTGGGTAAGCATAGGCCGTCAGTGGTCATGAGAATCGGATAGTGATCCAACAATCTTTGGGAGGTGCTGAACCTGATGCCCTTGGAACTATTAGAGCCCCTCAACGATAGCAAGTGCCCAATTAATCCTCTCCCAAACTAGAGCTGTCCCCTATCGGTTGTTGCACTAGATGAATTTGGGACCAGAGTAGCCAAGATCAATCAAACCCACATTACCAATGAACTATCTGAATTCTATAGAGTTAATATTGTTTCCATGCTGCCTACCACCAATCTTCTCATGGGACCCCATAATGTAGTTGAAATCTCTGGTGATGAGGGAAGGCAAGCTCTGCGACATCATCCTAGAGATCTTGGATCAGAGCACCCTCCACTCTCTATACTTGGTGCTCGCATACACTTCGGAGAGAAGCCAAGATCCTCCAGTATGCTTCGAGATGACTAAAGCCACCTGCTGCTCGTATCTATAGAAGTATCCATCCTGATCGAGCCGCATTGCCACATCACTAGGACTCCCTCCAATAGGCCCCTAGACTTCACAACATAGGTACTCCATGCCATCAGAATCTGCCATCTAGCCCGGATGAGACTCACCTCGGAGAGCTGGATCTCAAATAGAACAAAAACATCAGGGCCATGATGTTAGATCAATCGGCCAAAAATGGACCAGTATGAGGGCTTCCCCACCTCATGAGTGTTCTAGATCAGTAGCCTTATAGAGATGACTTACAAGGATAGGGACCGACATCAGTGCCCCCCTCAGTCTAAAAACCTACCTCAATCCTAACTACTATTGAGTCCATTGCCTATAGGCTCACCTCCTTCCCTTAGATGGCCTGTCTCAATTTGGTAACAGCATCCTTATGGGCAATATCCTGACCCCTTATGGATGCATCCATGTACATTGGGTCCTCTCCTCTGAGAGGCATAAGGTCACTCTCCATCCCATGCTCCATCTCCTACTCAGTCTCCCTCTCCTTAGTTGGGCTATCTGAATTAGAAGCCACCTCCTCTATCTGAATCGATGCCTCCCCCTCCTCTCTTATGGTCCTGACTGGGAAAATGAAGACCCCAGGGCCTCCAGTGCTAGTTGCCAACTCCACACGGGTCTTTGAAGAGGCTAGGGTGTAGCCTTTGACTTTGTTCTTCCTAGCAGAACCTTTTTTGGGCTCCTCAAATCCCAAATCCCACCAATGGGCCCAACAGGCACCTAGCCCACATCAAAGTCAATGGGTCAGGCGCACCTGGGTGGGTGGAGCCCACCCCCAACAAAGCCCCCACCCACCTATAGAAAGGCTGGCCCATGCCCTGCGGTGGGCCGAAATGATTGGTGCCCAGGCTTAGGCCACAATGCACCCTATACCAATCTCCACATCCCTTGCATCAGATCCGACTGTTGCTTGGGCTGGGTCTAATGGGAGATCTTAGATGTGTGATCTTGGCTGGCTTGATCCAGCCATCAGATCTGGCCATTGTCAGCCCAGTTCGAGCCCACACAAGCTATATCCAGTCTGAGTTGACTCACCTTCAGCTCTGACTCACATGATTGAGTTGACTTGGCCCCTTCTTCTTTAAGCCCATTGAAGCTTCCATCCCAAGCTGCCATCATCGAGCAGCCACCAACCATAGCCCCATGCACGACCCCTTCATAGCCACTCCCATATCCTCCCCTTCAGCCCAGATGACATTTTCAAAGCATAAACCGACCATCGAGTCTCCATCTCCCCCTTTGGCCCAACACACCTCCTCCAACAAGTGAAACAATCACACCAGAGGCAGATGTCATCGAGGTTCTCATAGATGAACCTTTGCCAGAAGGGGTCATCCAGACCTTTGATTAGCAACCCTAGCCTCAATTGCTAGGAGAGATCGACCTTCATGCATGCCCAGGTGAAATCAAGGTGCCTCTGCTCCACCATGCACTCATCCACTGAGGACAAATCCCCGATCAGGTGAAGCACTTTCGGATTGTCGCCTCTCTCCAGAATTATTGAGAAGGATTCTTCGTGGTGCGAAATACGGATCTCCCACCTAAGGTCCTAACCTAGGTAACAATATCAATACCGTAATAGAAAAGATGAAGAGATATAAAAAAATACAATCAAATATGTGGATCGGCCTAAGGCTTACTTCCACGGATATGCAAGCTTCACTATGAAAGAAAAAATAAATACAAAAGAGATCATACCTTCTCAACTCTCATACATCAATTTTTCTCTCTCTCTCAACAAGAAGTACTAAAATCTTTACAATGCTCTCAAAAAAATCCCCCAAGGAGACTCTTTATGCTACTTTCATAGCTTTTTACTGCTACCACTGCCTGCTACTTACACCAAGCTGCCACTTGCTGCTTCAAGCCACTCTCTTCTACCCACAGACTGTCAGGCCTCTTTTAAAGGCCTAAAATCAAGTTCTGATCGAAATCTAACTTCTGTTAGGACTCAAAATATCTTTCTAACCATTAATCAACCCCACACACATCTTAAACTATCTGATCATGCAAACACACTCTGATCACAGCCCTTGATCGTTAGATCGCATGTTCCTACACATGCACCATGATAGTGGACCGCACGTCCGTAGATGGATCATGCGATGGGTCGCACGCATTGGGCGCATGCTACGGGCCCGCATGCTGTACGCCGCGTGCTATGGGCCTGGGTGCCAGTGGGCCTGGGCACCCATAGGCAGGCCCCAGGCCTGCCTGTAGGCTTACGCCCTACGTCTGTGGGCCTAGTCTGCTAGGCTTTTCTACTATGGACTTCTCTACTGTGAGTCAAATTTAAGGTACTAAAATTCAATAATCTCTATCTCGACTCGACATTCGATCTCACATAACTTTAAAATCTTTGGATGATCTCTCCCCCATGCCCTAGGACATATGCCTGATTGCTCATAGATAGGCAAACATAAAAGTTAAGCTAGATCGATTGATCCCATCTCTGTCATATAATGTGATTTGTCTAACTTCATATCTGCTCGAGATAGCCTCCTGTGGTAATAGAAACTTCACCTTGCGATGTCTCCTGTCATCTTCCCAAGTCTCCATCTCATACCCAATCATCTATACCTGAAGCTCTATCTCGCTCTGAGCTTCCACTAGCTCCTGAAGCTCCATCTCACGTTGAGCTCACTGCCAAGAGATAATATTCTCTATACCTCTTTTCTTCATCACAACCCTACTGTCATACAAAACTTTCAAAATTCCATCATCAGCTCTCCACCTGTAGCTGCTTGAATCCAGTCTACTCAGTAAAATTATATTATTTCTAAATTGGATATGTATCAGATCTTTTCCAATTTTTTTACTCCATCATGAGTCTGTAAGCTGATAGTTTTAATGCTCTTGATCGCACAGCTCGATCCATCAGTAAATAAATAGTGTCCATTGTTAAAAAATATATCCTAAAATCAATTGTCAGTCTGTTAACGGTTGTGCTATTTGATGTAATTATATATGAATTAATTATTAATAAAATATTTATTTATAATTTTCATCATAAACTTTGCATCTTCTATATCAAACTTCTGTATTATGATGAAAGTCTTTAAGACTATTTTAAATTGATAAATGAAGATTTATCATTTAGTCTTTAAATGAGTTCACGACCAAATGATATGCTATTACTAGGATGATAGACATATCAAGTGTAGGTCGTTGTGTGATATATAAGTTGGTTTCCTCTAAACAAGAAGCATGAGACACTGGTATGGCATGCAGGTGAATATAGAAGTATATTTCACAGAACATGATCAACTCAGAACACTCTACTGTCAAGAGTTATTCCGAAGGGATATGGGTATAAGTGTCTCTCTAACCTGAGATTATCATGATGACTTGCTAGCAACTCACTGTGCTTTAGTGTCAGACTATCTAAATTTTTAATTCAGGATCGAAAGATTTTTGACACAGTCAAGTATTTGTGAAGTCGGTGCGTGAGTCAAGATAAATTGACCACTCCAAAGGATTGGAGAGAATGCTTTGTTTCAATTTAGTAAGATCTTGGCCAGGTAATCCTTATGAGAGTCACAGAATTTATTAGGTTGAGATACATAATGGATGTACTACTAAGAGTTGATAATTTAAACTCTAAGTCATCCTTACATCAAGGGTCAAAAGGATGAATTATATGGTAACTATATCCAAGTAGGTTCTTAAGTATTGCTTTGCATATATTCGGTCTATCCAGACATCGTGTATCATTGTAGATGGTTACTTCGATTGGTATAGAAATCTATTTCTGTACTACTGACTTAGGTTCAAACTATAGGGTCACACACATTAGAAATTCTTTTCCGATCGGATGGCGGATTGAAGAGTCCACTGGATGGAGACTCTGGTGAAGAATCCCACTGGACTAGAACTCTATTATTAATGGAAGATTAGTTAGTGATTAGATCACTAATTAGCTTAATTTGATTGAGCATTAAAGTTTGGATCAAGTTGATTGAATTAGATTCAATCAGGTCAAGTCTATTAGGTTATGAGATGACCTAATCGGTAAGAGAGAATTGATCCTGATTTGATCGGGTCTATGGCTCAATTAATTCACTGATTTGATCAGATTTAATTTAGATTATAGGAGCCTAATTAAATTAGATCTATCATATTTTATTTGGATCTAATTGGATTGGATTTGGTAGAAATCTAATTGGTTAAATCTTAGAGTCCCAGATGAATGGGACTCTCTCCCTTGCGCCACCCAGAAAGACTCATGCCTTTTCTCATCACACAAAACTAGTTTGTGCATGAAAAATCAGAAGCTAACATCTTTTTTGTCACCCACTTTGGATAAGTATTAGTTGTTTGGTTTGAGTTCAAGTGGGACTTTGAATTTGAATCAAACTTTTTATCCTACTTTACCCATCTGCCGGCCCTTGTAAGGTGCCTATTTTGTGTGACAAAAGGAATAGCTCAGATTGTTTTTCACACCCAAAACTCTCTAGTCGGACCCCTCTTTAGGTCAGACAAAAGTGAGAAAAAGTTGAGTTTAGTTGAAATTCAAAATAGTTTGAATTGCAACAAACTCTGGCTTTTATCCTACTTAATCTGATAATGCCGGCAACCATAAAAAGCTTATATTTTTGTGTTCCACTAAGTCTCTAATTTTTATCATGAGAAATTAGAGAAAAAGAGGGCCAAACATCCCTCTTGGGGCATGAGATTTGAGGTGGGTTTCTACCATCTTGGCATGTGCAAAGGAGAAGATCTATCTCCTCTCAGGTGAGAGACCTAGAATCATTCTAGGATTTCTGGGTGAGAAAAAATCAAAGAGAAGAGAGTTTTCATCTAATTTTTCTCTACCATCCAGCATCCTCCTCTGATCTATCTTCGATATCAAAAAGGTTCGAGATGATCGAAAAGAAATCAAATTAGATTCACCATCAGAAGCCGACTGCACGAGCTAGCACTCCCACTGAGAGCTATCGGTCCGAGGGCTTCGTGTGGACATCCATAGAGACCGAATGCTTGTGCGACTGTGAGCGATCAGAGAACTTCTAGATCTATATTCTTAATCATGGAGTTTGACTATCCACACTCAGATATTAGGTTCGGAATCCTCACTGTAGTAAATTAGATCTATCATAGTGTGCTAATTTTTTGTCCACATGCTTGTTATTTTAAATTCAGACTTTTATACATATAAATTCATGTCATAAATATATTGATATGAGTTTTAAGATCAGATCTTATGCATGATTTATAGATTAAATAGTTTAATCTAATATTCTTTCGCTGTAAAATTTTTGAAACGCATGCATGAAACTCTTGCACATCCCAACAGTAGTATCAGAGCCACAGTTCTATATGACATGATATTATATGCATTTAGATCTATAATTTAATTTAGATTAAATTTGATATATGATATTTAAATCTAAAATTAGTTATAGATCAAATCGCACAAACTGGTATAAGGTTGTCCCGCTATAAGGTTTATCCCTTATAGTGCAAAGGTTGTCCTAGTTTGTGCTAATCCTTATAAACTCTGATTTTAAATTGAAGTATGTAAAATTTATTTATGATGATTATTATCTAATTTTAATATAATCAAAATATAATAATTAGATCTGAAGTAATTTAGATTAGATTTAAATTATTTAGATGAGATGATTTGAGTAGCAAAGTAATCAGATCAGATTTATCACCAGACCATCCGATCATAGGAGATAATAGAGATTAGATCTCTCTTTTTTCATTCAATTGGATCCTCTTATAATGTATAGGGATACCATTGTGACTATATCCCATGAAGATGAATGCGAAAAGAAAGCTTTACTTTTCTATAAAATTCTAAGATTTTGTATGTGATACATTGTATGAAAAGTAGTTGCATCTAATCTTTACAAATAAAATTTAAAATCATAAATATATTTAAAATAATTTTAAAATAATTTATACTTGATTTTATTACTATTTATATAGAATTATTTTGATTTAAAATTATTATAATTATTGTAGTTCGCTTGTTGGATCGACTCAGTATTGTTTGGGTCAACTCATGACCCTGGTAAGTCAACTTAATTTTATTGAGTTGACTCAATGAAACAACTGAAATTATGATTTATAATTTATTATCAATGAGTCAACTAAATCTCAAAATTTAGTCGATCAATTGTGATGAGTTGGCTCAATCCAGGAGTGAATCGATTTAAGTTTCAGATCTAAATAAACATGCATAAAAATTAATTATAAAAATATTTTATAAAATTTAAAATTATTTTCAAATACTGAACTCCTACCCACAGTCCCAAACTTAACTGAAAATTAAGTTGAATATATTAAATCTAGAATTATGAATTAAAGATCTAATGTCATTCGCATAAAATATGAGTAATGGGTTTATGGGTTAGCTTGATCAGGTCCTTCTAATTGGATTAGACCCTAAGGTTAGAATCAAAGATTAAATGGACTAAGAAGAGAAATTAGATTAAATCAAGATTTCTCTAGAGCCAATACATAGTTGTAGTTCGTCAAATCCATGTCTTTGATTAGACCCAAATAGACTTTGATCTTGAGATCAACGGTCGAACCCAAATCCATAAGTTGATCCAGTTGAAATTGATTACCAGTTGGTGTGTAGTCTTGACCAGTAGTTTTAATTGAGAGCTACTCGTATAGATTGGATCTATGATAAGTTAATGGCATATCCTCCATCGATCTCACTTATCTAGTCAATATGAAAAATCATGTTTTGATCAGATCGCTTAACGATTGGGGTTTGATCCATGCAACTAGGAAATTAGTTGTGACTGATTTAGGTGCTCCTAGTTTGACTTGTCTTAGTCTTCATCATGACTTGGTGAAGTCAGTGGGAGCTTGCTGACTTGTCAATTGGATCGGCTTGTTTATAGTCCATCCTGATATGACTTGATGAAGTCAGTGAGAAGATTGAGATTAGCTAGTCTGTGTATTTAATTTTATTAAATTATGTTAATCAAATCTTTTAAATTATTAGGTCTATAAAATGAGCTAGTTATGGTGATAACTAGATTATAGCCTCCCATTAAGATGAATGGTAATGGGTCCATTATTTCTGATTGACATTGCAGGTGCCATCCGTCTGGTATTTTTTTAAATGATAAAATTATTATTCATCATATGATGACTCTATTGTACTATCTGATGAATGGTTGGATTGATCGAGCCATACTCAGATCTGATTATTCATTAGTTAGAATCATCGAATAAGTTCATGTTAATAGTTGGACCTAACCAGGACTTTCAGTGAAGGCCTATCAACTATTGAAATAAAATCTGAGGTGAACTTAATTACTAAAAATTATTTTAAAATATAATTGATTGAGAACCTACCCATAGATGCATATGAGTTGGTCAAGCCATACTCAGGCCTGTATGCAGTCTGTGTGGATTCTAGTATCCGCTAAAGAATTAAGATAATTTCTCAAATTGAAGATAGAGGCTACCAATTTGTATAAAATAGTGGAAGAACCTTTAGACTAAAATATATGTCTTTAGGCTTGATTAATTCATATACTAATTAGATCTGTATTTTTTTTCTTTTCAGAAATGGCTAGAATTTATTGCTCCACTCACTGTTTGACAGTGACGAGCTTATTGGATCCAACTTCGATAGCCAGTATCAGAAGTTGAACATTGGTCTTAAGCCCAATCTAGCTAAAAAGTTTAGGACTGAACCGAATCAAGCAGACTATGACCTAAATAGGCTAAAGAGAAATAAGCAATTAGTTACTGATCAAGGTGCTTACATGATTACATCTTGTGATTTCTCCATATGTGACACTACTACCTAGTATTGAATATCAGAAGTCCAGTTCATATATGTAATTCATTGCAAGAACTTCAAGTTAGTAGAAAATTTGAGAACGATGAGAGATTCTAAATGTGGGAGATGAAAGTCAAGTTTCAATCTTGACTTTAGGAGTCGTCGAGCTTGTTTTCAAATCTAATAGTGTCATTTTAAATGATTGTCACTATTGTCTATCTTTCTTGATGAATATAATTTTTGTTTGCCTTTTGGTCAAAGATAGTTTTAGTTTATCAATAAAGGATGATTATTGTGATATCATTATCAATGATGTTACAATAATGCAAGGATAATTAAGAAATGGTATCTATATTTTGTCACAGCCTGTGAGTGTAATGTATACTCCAAATAAACATCCAAAGTTAGATAATATCATAGATACCTATCTTTGACATTGCAGGCTCGGTCACATTAACAAGAACAGGATAAACAGGTTAGCACAAGAGGGTATCCTCAATATCAATAATTGTGAATCATTATCGATCTGTGAGTTTTTCTTTTTGGGAAGATAACTAAGTCAATTTTTACTAAAAAAGATGAACAAGCTAGTGAAGTTCTAGGTTTAATAATAGTGATGTATGTGACCTATGTATTAGTGCCAGAGGAAAGTATAGCTATTTCATTACTTCACAAACAACCTATCTAGGTATGGGTATGTCTACTTGATGAAACACAAGTCTGAATCATTTGAAATGTTCAAATGATTCATAAGAAGTAAAAAATAAACTGAAAAAAAATATTAAAACTCTTCATTTGATCGAGGAGTGAATATCTTTCCAATAAATTTTGATGTATCTTGGAGAGAATGAGATTCTCTCACAATGGACTCTCCAGGGATACCACAGTATAATGACATCTCAAAAAGGAAGAATCAAATCTTGTTGGACATGATTCGATCCATGATGGGGTTTGCAAGTCTATCGATTTCTTTTGGAGATATGCACTTGAGACAGTTTGTTTTGTACTCAATAATATTTGAGCAAGTCAGTTAGTAAAGCACCATATGAGATATGGTCAGGTATAGGCGAACCTCACTTATCTTAAGTCTGGAGTGTTTGGCTTATGTCAAACGATTACAAACTGACAAGCTCGGACTTAGGTCCAATAAGTATAATTTTATAGGGTACCCCAAAGAAATGAGGGATATTACTTTTACCTCCCTACTGAACAAAAAGTATTTGTTAGCAGTAAGGCATACTTTTTGGCAAAGAAGTTCCTTAGTGAAGGAACAAGTGCCTCTAAAGTCGAGCTTGACGAAGTTCGACAGATAGAAGAACCGACACCAGTGACTAAATCTGAATCGAATTTGATTAGATCAAATCCAGAGCCCAATATAGAAAATCCTTAAGGCGATCTGATAGAATACCACATCAGTTAGACAGATACTTAGATTTTTTGATCTGAGATGGGATCTTATTGAGCTCAATGAAAAAATGAGGATCTAGTCACTTACATGGATGCAATGCAGAGGTCTGACTCTGAGAAATACTTGAAGCCATGAAATCTAAAATAGAGTCCATGAAGATCAAGAATGTATGGATATTAGTTGATCCACCTGAAGGGATAAAATTCATAGGGTGTAAGTGGGTTTTAAAAGGAAAAGGGCGTAGACGAAAAAGTGAGATCTATAAAGCTTGTCTGGTTGTCAAGGAGTATCGTCAGCATTATAGTGTTCACTATGATGAGATTTCTCTCCTGTGAAATACTCAAGTCCATTCAGATTATGCTTGCGATAGTGGTATACCTAAACTATGAAGTCTGGCAAATGGATGTGAAGACAGCTTTCCTAAATGGAGAGCTGAATGAAGAGGTGTATATGATACAACCTGAAGGTTCACATCTATAGATTAGTCCAAGATGTGCAAGCTTCAGAGATCCATTTATGGATTGAAGCAAATATCTCAGAGTTGGAACATATATTTTGATAAGGTGATCAAAACGTATGATTTCGTTAAGAATGAAGAGGAACCCTGCATATATAAATGGACTAATGGTTTCGTGATTATATTTTTTTTTTATATGTAGACGATATTCTCTTAATCAAAATGATATCCCTGCATTACAAGGAATAAAATATAGCTGTCGTCATAATTCTCCATGAAGGATGTAGGAGAAGCAGCCTATATCTTAGGGATGAAGATCTATAGAGATAGATCTAAAAGATAGCTCGGATTTTCTCAATCTACGTACATAGATACCATGTTGAAATGATTCAGTATGAAAATTTAAAAAAGACTATCTTTCGATAGACCATGAAATTTTTTCTCGAAAAAAAATTATTTGATAACCCCTCAAGAGAGAGACATATGAGTAGAATATCATATGCCTCAACAGTGAGTTTATAATATATGTCATGATATGTATGAGATTGGATGTGACATACTCACCAGGAGTAGTGAGCAGATACCAATCAGATTCGGGTGAGAACCATTGGAAGGTTGCAAAAATCATCCTTAAGTATTTGAGAAATACTAAGGACCAGTAATCGTTTATAGTGAATCTGACTTGAAACTCATGGGATACATTGATTTCAATTTTCAATCAAATCATGATGATAGCAAAAGATGTCGGAATATATTTTTACCCTAATAGTGGAGCTATCTGCTGAAAAAGTTTCAAGCAGCATAATGTGGCCAACTCAGTATGTGAAGCAGAGTATATCGCAGCATCTGATACTGCAAAGTAAACTGTGTGGCTGAGAAAGTTTATCACTGAGATTGAAGTGGCACCCTCCATTAATGATCCAGTTTTGCTTTATTACGATAGTACTGAAGCCATAGCTCAGGCAAAAGAGCGAAGGCACATCACGGACAAAGTATATTCTGCATCGCTACCATCTTGTCCGAGAGATCATGGATCAAGGTAACGTCAATCTTTAGAAGATCGATAGAAAAGAAACCTGATGATTCATTCACTAAAGTCCTTATGGTAAAGGAGTTCGAAAATCACAAAATGAAGATAGGTATACGATACTATACCGATTAGCTTTAGTACAAGTGGGAGTTGTTAGAAAATATATCCCAAAGTAATTATTAGTCTGTTGATGGTTATGCTATTTGATGTAAGTATATATGAATTAATTATTAATAAAATATTTATTTGATAATTTTTATCATAAGCTTGTATATCTTCTATATCAAATTCTATGTTATGATGAAAGTCCTTAGGACTCTTTTAAATTAATAAAAGAGGATTTATCATTTAGTCTTTAAATGAGTATGCAATCAAATAATATGCTATTACTAGGATGATAGACATATCAAGTATAGATTATTGTATGCCATATAAGTTGGTTGTCCTCTTAACTAAGGAGTGTGGAGATACTGGTATGGCATGCAGGTGAAATATAGGAGTACATTTCAAGTGAAATGTGACTAACTCCAGAGCATTCTACTGTTAAAAATTATTCTGAAGGGATATGGGTATAAGTATCCCTCTGATCTGAGATCACACAGTGACTTGCAAGCAACTCACTGTGCTTTAATGTCAGACTACCTGAATTTTTAATTCAGATTGAAAGATTTCTGGACATAGTCAAGTATTTGTGAAGTCGGTGCGTGAGTCAAAATGGAATTGACCACTCTAAGGAATTGGAGAGAATGCTTTGTGTTTCAATTTAGTAAGACCTTGGTCAAGGTAATTCTTGTGAGGAGTCACAGGATTTATTAGTTTAAGACACATAATAGATGTACTATTAGGAGTTGACAGTTTAAACTCTAAGTCATCCTTGTATCAAGGGTCAAAGAGATGAATTATATGATAACTATATCCAAGTAGGTTCTTGAGTGTTGCTTTACATACATTCGATCTATCCGAATGTTGGATACCATTGCTAAATGGTTACTCTGATTGGTATAAAAATCTGTTACTGTGCTACCGACTTTGTTTCAAACCTAATGGGTCACACACATTAGAAGTTCTTCTCCGATCGAATGACTGACCTGAAGAGTCCCACTGGACTGAGACTCTATCATTAATAGAAGATTAGTTAGTGATTAGATCACTAATTAACTTAATTTGATTAAGCATTAAAGTCTAGATCAAGTCTGATTGAATTGGACTTAATCAGGTCAGGTTGGATTAGGTTATAAGATGACCTAATCAATAAAGGAGAATTGATCCTGATTTGATCAGATCAATAGCTCAATTAATTCACTAATTTGATCAAATTTAATTAAAGTTATGGAAGCCTAATTAGATTAGGTCTGTCATATTTTATTTGGATCTAATTAGATTGGATTTGATAGAAATCCAAATGGTTAAACCCTAGAGTCCCAGATGAATGGTACTCTCTCCCTTGCGCCACCCAGAAAGACTCATGCCTTTTCTCATCATACAAAACTAGTTTGTGTGTGAGAAAACCAGAAGCTAAGACCTTTTTGGTCACCCACTTTGGATAGATATTAGTTGTTTGGATTTGAGTTCAAGTGGGACTTTGAATTTGAATCAAACTTCTTATCCTACTCTACCCACCCGTCGGCCCTTGTGAAGGTGCCTATTTTGTGCGACAAAAGAAATAACTCTAGGTTATTTTCTATGCCCAAAACCCTCTGGTCGGCCTCTCTTTAGGTCAAATAAGGGTGAGAAAAAGTTGGGGTTTAATTGAAATTCAAAATAGTTTGAATTGCAACAAACTCTGGCTCTTATCCTACCTAATTTGATGATGCCGGCAATCATAAAAATCTTATATTTTTGTGCACCACTAAGTCTCTGATTTTTACCATGAGAAACTAGAGAAAAAGAAGAGCTGAACATCCTTCTTAGGGCATGAGGTTTGGAGTGGGTTTCTACCATCTTGACGTGTGCTAAGGAGGAGATCTATCTCCTCTCGGGTGAGAGACCTAGAATCGTTCTAGGGTTTCTGGGCAGAGAAAAATCAAAGAGAAGAGTCTTCATCTAATTTTTTTCTACCATCCAGCATCCTTCTCTAATCTATCTTCAACATCAAAAAGGTCGAGATGATCAGAAAAGAAGATCAAATCAGATCCACCATCAGAAGCCAACTATGCTAGCTAGCACTCTCATGGAGGTTGATTGGTCTGAAGAATTCGTGTGGACCATCTATAGAGGTCAGATGCTTGTACGGTTGCAAGCGACTAGAGAAGATTTCAGATCCACATTCTCAATCATGGAGTTTGACTATCCATGCTCAGGTATTGGGTTCGAAATCCTCACTATGATAGATTAGATCTATCACAGTGTGCTGATTTTTTATTCACATGCTTGTTGTTTTAAATTTAGATTTTTATGCATATAAATTCATATCATAGATTCATTTATAAGAGTTAAAATCAGATCTTATGTATGCATTTGTAGATTAAAAAGTTTAATCTAATATTCTTCTGCTGTAAAATTTTTGAAATACATGCATGAAACTCCTGTGCATCCCAACATAGTGCCCTCACAGCTCTTTAGGGAGTCAAATAGCTTTTCTCTATAACAAATATAATGCGAACATGCAGAATCCAAAATCTATTGTGAGGAAGAAGTAGATACGTATCGAATACCAAAAGAACATCATCAATTTTTTCTATATCACAACCTTGGACTGCCGCTGCAGTAGCCTTCGTTCGATCTCTGAGCTGTGAGCAATCTCTAACCGATATCCCAACTCATCACACCTGTAATATCTGATTTTGTTGTAGTCCTCGATCTGGATTTGAACCACCCACCTTATGATCCTCTGCCCCTTCATCCTTTGCTATCAGCACCTCTAGTCACCGCCATAGCTGAGTCGTCATCTGAACTTGAAGCTCGATTCTCCTATCTGAAAATCTTGTTCTGAAGAAGTATAAAAGTGATGTCATCTATCTTAATGGTACTCCTCTCTATGAGAAACGCAGTCATCAAAAACTCAAAAGAAGAAAAAAGTGCTGAAGTAAGACCAACACTTTGATCTTCTCCTCAACCTTCTCACCAATGCTGAGAAGATCAGTGAGGATCTTCTAAAGTGCTGAGATATTTCGCATGCTCTGTTCCTCACTCATCTGCAGCTGATAAAATTGCTTCCAGAAGAAGAGAGTATTAGTGAGTAACTTCGTCATATATATCTTCTCAAGCTTCGTCCACATCGTCATCAGAAAAGTCTCACTAAGCATATAGATCACCACATCATCCATCAAGTATATACGGATCGTACTCATCATTTGCATCTGGAGCCGTCTCCAATCTTTTTTTTCTATGGTAGTCGGCTTCTCCTTGTACAAGAGAGCATTAATCAATCCTTGTTTGATGAGCACATCCTTCATCCCTGCTTATCTTAGGAAGAATTGCTCTTTCATCATACCAATTGATTTTATCTTATTGAACATGTCTTCTCCATCTTCTTCTACCTCAATCAACACTGCCACAATCTGGACAAGCATTGCTTTGATACTACTTATTGGGAAGGATTCCTCACGAGTGTGGAATATAGATCTCCCATCGAGGATCGCTAATCCAGATGATGATGTCGATACCGCAACAGAAAAAAAAAAGAATATAAAAAAGATACAATCAAATACATGAATCAGTCCAAAGCTTATCTCTATGAGGCATGCATGCAAGCTTCACTATGAAAGAAAGAACAAATATGAGAGGAGATTATACCATCTTAACTCTCATACATCAATCTCTCTCTCTCAACAAGAAGCATTAAAACCCTCATAATGCTCTCAAAAAGCCCCCCAAGGAGACTCTCTCTGCAGCTTTTACAGCTCTCTGCCGCTACTACTACCTGCTGCTCATGCCAAATCACTATTGCTGCTTCAAGCCACTCTCTTCTGCCACAAACCATCAGGCCTCTTTCAAAGGCCTAAATCGAGTCATGGTAGAAATCTGACTCCTATTAGGACTCAAAATATCCTTTCAACTATTAGATCAACCTCGCACATGTCCTAAACCAACTGATCATGAAAAACATCCTCTGATCGCATCCCTCGACCGTCGGATCGCACGTTCCCCGCATGCACCGTGATAGTGGACCATGCGTCTGCATGTGGACCACATGGTGGACCGTGCGATGGGTTGCACGTGCTGGGCTGTGCACTGTAGGCCACGTGCTGTGGGCCCGCATGCTGCGGGCCCTTGTGCTGCAGGTCTGGGTGCCAGCAGGCTTGGGCACCCACAGGCCAGGCCTCCAGGCTTGCACGCCTGCATCTGCGCATTTGGTCTATTGGGCTTCTCTACTGTGGATTGAATTTGAAGTGTCAAAATCTAACAAAAATTTTACTGGGAGCCACGGTAATTAGACCCAAATTAAAGCCGATCTGATAGCTCCCTCCTTTGAAAAAATTCTTGATCACTATGGCTCCACTATCAGCCCTATGCGTGACAATCCATGACCGATGGAGGATCAGTCCCTCTCTCGACCTCCTTAAATCGGAAGAGTAAGAAGCTCTTCTTCAGCTCGTATGCCACCACCTCCCCTTTTAGGCCCACCCACACACGAAACTCTCTAGCCACCAAATCTACCACCACCCTTCGGCCAAGGCTCCTCGCCACCATCGCTGAGGCTGCGTAGCACTCCAAACTCTCCCTCAGGATCCCCTCCAGGAGCTCGATCACCTTCAAAAACTACCTGATTAGCTTGTTCACCTCCTTCGATGATGGCTCTAGCGAGATCCTAATAGTGCGCCCTTGCATTGCCCTCCTCCGGCTTGATTTCGATTTATCACCCTCCTTCGAGGCTCTAGGACGTGTTCTGGGTTGCTCGGCATCACCTTCGATGTCGATGTATGCTACGGCCCAGTAGATCACCAATGATTGCATAAGAAGAGACCATAGTGGTAATCTCAAAGCACTCACACACGAGAAGAGACCATAGTGGTAATCTCAAAGCACTCACAAAGAGATGTGACGGTCACTGTTTCAAACAGCATGTACACACCTATATCTTTCTCCTTTCAAGCACTTGACTAGAGCATTGACAATGGCTATGCATGATCGATAATTTTGGATGACTTATGTTGCATGTTGCTTGTTACACATGAGCACATCAGTATACAAGTCCGGAGGAGCATTTGTCATCTAGAAAATAAGGTTACATCATTTAAAATTTTTAAAAAAATCTTTTGATTTCCATAAGTTTGAATTTCATTCGCCTCATCTCTCACTTAAAATTTTCAATTAGACTTCTTAACTCCATTAATGATCCTGCCATCCATCTTTCTTTACTTGATCTCAATGATCGTATGCTATGCAATGGTCACACAATAGCTTCAAAACTAAAATGCTCTTCACTTGGTAGCATCCTCTCTCTCTTTCTAGGAGAAAGAGAGATAAAAAGGAAGGCCTCAGAGAGGGATAAAAAGAAATGCAAGTCGCATCATGGCGACCTTAGCCTCGTGGAGCGTGGCAAGGTTGGAGATGAGGATGAAGAGTTTGGATTCGGCAATCCGGCCCAACTCCTTAGGCTAATTCGGCTGGATCCCATCTTTCCTAGATGTCAACCCATCTTTGCCATCCTTTGTTTAGCTTACTACACCTGGATGAGAAGCTCCCCCCCCCCCCATTACTCCCATTCACCGCCAACACCTCTAACAATGCCATCAAAAACCTCCCTCTACCCCAACCTCTCATCCATTACCAATCCACCCATCAAACCCAAACAACCTCCCAATCACCTTCGAAAACCCCAGATCTACTAGGATTGAAGCTAAAATCGAGTCCTACTTGCAAGAAATTGCTTTGAATTCTCCATACACACCTAGAATTTTCTCCGATTGCTCAAATGGCCTATGAATTGCCTGCATTTATCAATGGCCTTCTTCTAATCTCTCTTGGCTTCTTTTTGGAAGCTAAAGAAAGTAGCTTCTTTTGAGTAAAGAATGAGAGGTGGGAGGTGTGGGGGAAGTCATCCAGATATCAGTGTAAAATTTTACAGGATTGATGGAATTCGCATTCATGTAGTTATGTGGGTTTTGCTAGAAGTGGCCAATTGGTGGATCTTGGCCTCCCTAAGGATGAGATCTGGAACAGAGTTCATTACAAAGTTAGAAATGGAAGGAAAACTCTATTATGAAAAGATAGTGGGCTTTGTGAAGCTTTTCTAAAACTCATGTTCCCATTACTTTATGTTTGTTTCTCAAAGAAAAATGAAACAATGGCTGACTATTTAAATCCTCACATGTCGACATGGAGAATAGGATCCCCAAGTCAACCTTCATACCTTGGTTGGAAGAGAAGAATAAGAGAGAAGAATGGGTGAGAAAGTTAATACTTTCTCTGGGTTGAGAGTTTTTTTATAAAAAAAAAAAAAAAAAAAGAAGAGAATCAAAGAGAATACAAATCTCCTCAAATCTGCAAATCAGGTAGATTTGGAAAGAAAAAATTGAGAATTAATGAATCTTTTATAATTTTCATCTTATTCCTTTAATAATGAAGAACAAAATTAATATTATATTTTAATTTTAAGACTTATTTTAAGCTTCCCACCTAAGCCTCTTATCTAATTGAGACTCCTGTGGATGGAAAAAATCAAAAAAAATAAAAGGAAAGATGAAAAAAAATTAAAAATAAGATCTTTTCTTGTTTCCTTTCTTGGATTTATAGGATCCTTTCAAGAGTATAATAGTAAAAGAATGTTATAATATTTTTTTTTCTTATTTACTTCCAACCAAGAAGGAAAGAAATTATTTTTTTTTTCTTTAAACTCCCAATCAAGAGGAAAGAAATATACTTTTTTTTTTTCTCTCTCCTTACTAATATTTTCTTTTCTTTTCTTCCTCAAACTTCCAACCAAGGTGTCAAGGGAGCCACAGGATCAGCCGAATCTGTTGAGGTCATTACTTGCATCAACAACTCTTACTTATGAAGATGATAAGATTGAATGGAGAACAAGCACCAAAGATGAATTTTTATCAACTTCTTTGTATGATTTTATTAATTCTAAAGGGATGAAATGCAGACTTAGCTCTATCTTATGGAGCATTAAGGCTCCCCTAAAGGTGAAGTGCTTTTTATGATTATCTTGGAAGAGCAGAATCAACACTAGGCACGTCATTGGCAAAAAAAATAGAAAAAATATGGGGGGTTGTGTCCTGTGCCAAAATTCAATTGAAACTATTGATCATTTATTTTCTGATTATCCCTTCTTTGCTATCTTGTAGAGATTGATCTGCAATCAACTAGGAGTTTCTCAATATCACTCCAAATTTAACGGTCTATGCAAGTATTGGATTTTAGAAGATATTTCTTCTCTACCACTTGACCTATAATCTTATCTCTTATTGAGGCAATCACTTGGAGCTGTTGGAAAGAGAGGAATGCAAGAATTTTTCTTAACAAATACTCTTCTCTCAGTTCCGTAGCTTATGAGTGCATCAATGTGTTTAATCTTTAGTCTAATTTACATGAAGGAAACTCAAGTCTAGAGCATAAAAAAAAATTGATCAAAAGTCAAGTTTGTATCAGCACTTGTTCAAGATCTCTGCCCCTAAATGTTGCTCTCACATTATATATTACTAGCCGCAAGAAAAGCTTTGTAGTTGCTAATATGTTTGGTCCATTTGAAGCTTCATATCTTTTTTATCTATGTAAGCCACTAGACTGTGGCTGATGATGGGTCTTTTTTTTTTCTTATTTATTCCTTTACCCCCTTCACTTACTTCACTCTATTTTTTTTATTATTCTTTCCACTTTTTATTCTATAAATATCTGATTACTAAAATAAATGTTGGGTGACTATGCGCCTCCCTTGAACCTCAAAAAAAGATATCATGGTCGAGGGTGACGAAGAACAAAGCCTTATTCGCAGAACAACAGGGATCTCTCCATAGCAAAAGAAAGAATGAAGAAGAAAAGAAAACATTTAAAAAAATGGCATGGAAGCAGGGTGACATTTTGTTTGATTTTTTTATTTTTCTTTATTTGTAATGGCATTATCTTCTCACTTATCTATTATCAGTTCTATCACCAGCATTGCTTCTCATATCCAGAAAGAGATTGTCAGTGGACAAAACATTTGGGATAGGGGTGAAATAATATGAATAATATCTATCCAAATCTATTTTTATATTCAAATTTATCTAGATATTTTTCGTACTATATCTATATCCATCTAAAAAAATAGATATGGATATAGATAGATAACTATTTGATCTGTATTCAAATATTCGATTCTATCTCTAATACTATGTATTTTTTTATAGTACTCATTAATTTTTAAGAAAAATATATAATCATTTTAATATATTATTAACTTGATTTATCATTTATTTAGTAATATCTTTGATTTCATAGTCATAAAAATTAACTATCTAATTTATATCCATATTTCTAGCATTCAATTTGTATTCATATCCATTTAAAATTAATATGAATATGAATTTTTGCATCAGACTAATATCCATATCCCTATTTATATTCATCAGAAAAAGAAATATGGGTATGGATATACTGGTATCCAATCTGGTTTTGGCCTTAATTTGAGAGATGAGTATTGCTGACATTGAGAACAACTCTCCGAAGATCTCCATCTGCAAATCAGATGGTGAAGCTGAGGAGATTACGACACCATCAACAATATAGAGATGTCAATGATGTATATATAAGAATTAGATTTCCTTCGAGCGTTGCTGCCAAGGCTTTAGAGCAGAGTAACAGTATTCAAAGCTGTGCTGATTTGAAATTCAAAAAAGAAATATGGGTGATTTTGTCATTTTAGATGGTGTTTTAAGGGTGTTGGGTGGTAGGTAGGCCTTGAGGCCATATTAGGTCATTTAATAAATTTAAAATTTTTTTAAACAAGAGATTGAGTGTCTTAAGTTTATAATATCGAAGGTTAAGTCCACATCAGTTCTAGAAGACCAGCTTAAGATGCTAGTTTAAGTCCATATCAATTTATGACACTAAGTATATATTGGCCTAATTTGATTATTATAGAAATACTAGTTTGAG
The DNA here is from genome assembly GCF_000442705.2 of Elaeis guineensis. Taxonomy (NCBI): domain Eukaryota; kingdom Viridiplantae; phylum Streptophyta; class Magnoliopsida; order Arecales; family Arecaceae; genus Elaeis; species Elaeis guineensis. The sequence continues at coordinate 90,688,638 of NC_025993.2, read as the reverse complement.
TTTAAATCGATTTACTCTATTATATACATCTCTTGTAATCCCAAGAGAAGAGAGCAATTGAGTGTTCTAGAAATCAGATATATTTGGGACTAGAGTTTGTAAGATAATCTTATACTCTATAATCTTCAATTTATTTTTTTATAATGAAACTTTTATAATGTATTGTATGCTCTTGTTCTCCTTCTCTTTTTTGTTCTTATTTCATTATTCTTTCTACCTATCATAATGGAAATGCTATGTTAAACTTGGGGAAACTTGAAGGGATCAAAGGGCAATTTTGTTTTTAAATAGATGGGTGAGTTTTATGAATTTATGTTTTAGTTTCTTCGATAAAACTTATTTTAAAGAAATTAACTATTGGCAAAACTTAGAAAGCATTAGGGATAAGCAAGTAACTAAAATCCAAAGAAACCTACCCAATCTGACCCAATAAACATCGATTTTAGTCGATTGAAAGATATAAATTAGATGGAATCATGTTGAGGTTTATAAAAAATCGATTATTTATGTCAAATTCAGTTCCCACACTTTTAACTCGTATGAAACCAAACCTGACAGATGTAGTATTTTACAAACTCACTTTTATTTTAGGACAACAATGTTTAGACTTCAATACTTCATTCTAAAAAATATTCCATCATCTATTTGGATTCATGGGAATATTAATATTGAATTGTTGATGGAAGCACATCAATTTGAGATAATTCTAAAGTAAAAATTTTTAAATATAGTTGCTTTCAGATGAGTAAATCTTTTTTTTTCTATTTTATTTTGTATAGATTCAAAAATAAGTCTAAAATTTATAACTTATAAAGTTTAGATTTTTTATATTAAATTGATAAAAAAAAAGTAAATAAGCTTAAGTGGGCCAACATTGTACTTAAAATCAACATTGAAGTCCAAATCGATACAACCTATCTGAACCTACTACAAATAATTCACTTCGATTTCAAACGATTTATACATGGTAAATGGTCCACAGCGGGTTACATTTTTTTGAATCTGATTGAGTTCGATCGGATGAAATTTTTCTCTCAACCCGACCAAACTCGACCCATGCTCAGCCCAAGAAAGCATTTTCAGGAAAAATAAACTTAGCCTCTTTTCTCATGTATCTCTCAAAATTTGATTTTGCTATTATTGATTTAATTATAAGTCATTTACAATCTAACAGCCAGAGGAAACTTGATTTTGTTCAGGAGTTATTACAAGTTGGGCTTTGTGACTTCTTCGCTTGCATGTAGGGATAGCAAAATCGATCTGACCTGATGGGTATGCACCCTATCCAAATTCGGTCAAACTCGAAAAATAAGGTTTGATCGAGTTTAGGTTCGGATTTGGGTAAAATCCGAAAACTGTAGCACGGAGATGGGTAAGGTATGGGTAGTGCTGTTTTTTACCCAAATTCGAACTTGAATGGACCCGAACCTACGGGTATGGATAATTTCCAAACCCATACCTGAGTATATATATTTATAATTCTGTTTTGGTTGATAATATACATAAAATTATTTTGATTATTTATATGTTCTATGTTGAATTGTAATTCTATTTCTATATTTGATTTCTATGAATCTGGACTTATAAATTATGTTCTATGTTGAATTGATAATTTTGTTTTGATTGATAATATGCATAAAATTATTTTGGTTGTTTATTTTTTTGGGTATGGGATAGGCATGGGGTGGGTATGGGTTGGGTATGAAGAAATGGGTTATCTGTGGGTATCTTCGAACCCATTGGGTATGAGGATGGATATCTCTTTTCTTATCCGATCAGGTATCGGATAGAGTTTGGGTATAAGGTATTAAGTTTGGATTTAAGGATTGGTAGTACAATACCCGACCCAAACCCTACCCATTGCCATCCCTACTTGCATGGATTGTCTAGAGTCTATTCACGTATATTTAATAATTTGGTATCTTACGCCATATATTAAAAGAGAGTTTTTAAATTTGAGAAGTTTTCCTACAATACTTGGCTTGTCGGGTTTTTTTTTTTCCTAACCCAAAATAATATCTATAAAAAATATATTCTGCTGATTTCCACAAAACGAACTAATTTTATCAAGAAAAACATACTTTATAGATAAGTAAACTACCTCTCAACATAACCTATTAAATTATTGATTGCTCAAAGAAGAGCCCTGAATTGCTTAACTGAGTTTCTAGTATTATGTAGTTCTTCCCAAAGCTACTAGCCCATTTTCTCATATGCCACATATTTCTCCATGAACATTTTAACTTTTAGAAACTGTTTGGATGATCAGATCCAAAAACCCCATATGATTCATGGGTTAGGCTAGTGCAACTACAAAAAATCAGTACAAGTTTATACTTTCAAATATCTAGGAGTTTTTGAAGTAGGCTGACTCGAATCATATAGAAAGAAGAAAAATCTCTACCCAACTCATAAATCCTTTAGGATTTGAAGTCTAATCATTCAAATGGACTCTTACTTGTACCCAATTTATATTATGTATTTTATACTTTTATGTTTTATATTTTTCTTTTATGTAATTTTTTTTTGTATATTTGATTAACTTTTTTCTAAGTGTATTGCATGTAATAGTTTCCCAATATTAAGAAGCTTGAATGTTATAATGTATTTCTTCTAATATTCAATCTATATGATAATTAGAGAGGTGACCAATTGTTGGTGTGGTCTCTTCTCGTATGAGACCCACCGTTTTAAATAAGGTGAAGAAGAGTCCAAGTAGGACGCTTGTGTGCTGTGCGTGGAGCTTGGATAACGCACAGAAACGGAGGCAGCGTTGAAAAAATCTTTCACAGGGAAAACCCTCTAGTGCATGGAAAAGTTCTGAGAAGTGGAAAAGAGTTTATAAAGGAATCTAATGTTGGGTCTATAAAAGGAGGAGGCCTCGTGACATGAAGAATAGAACACAAGAAAACAAAAAGAAGAAGGCTGTTAGAAGATCGTGAGCCATCAAAAAGAGAGAGAGAGAAGACAGGCTTGGAGGATGATTCATTCAAAAAAAGAAGATTGGAAAATGTCGATTGGAAGAGTTCACTCAACTTTGGGTTAGAATTATTCTATCAAGGAAGATTCTTCTCAAGGTTTGTTTAATCTTTGGATTTCTTCTTTCTTGTATCAGGAGTGATGTTCTCGATGTGATGTCAGAAAATTTTTTTTGTACTCTAAACTATTATTATAGTGAAAGCTCTTTCTTACTCCAGTCCCTATGTAGACGTAGGCTTCAACCGAACCACACAAAAATTTTGATGTTCTTACGATTAGTATGATTTCTCTGGGCATTTAGGATTATCATTAGCATGATTTTTTGTTCTATTTATTATCTTTCAAGTATTCGAATCTCAACAAGTAATATCAGAGCTTGGTTCTACCGAATTTAGAGTACTGAAAAAAGAATTGAGATGCTAATCAACAGATTGAGGACCAATCTTCTTTGAATACTATGATCAAGTTGACCTCAACCTACTACTCGATTTGAAAGCCTCACATGGAAGACCTCCTTTACTGCAAAAGGATTGAAGACATGCGAAAGCTGCCTGATGGATAAGCAAACATAAGTTTCTTTTCAAAATCTTTCATCTAAAAGAAGAACTGATGTATGAAATCTTATTCACAGTAATGTTTGTTCTATGAGTGATAAAACTCTTGATGGATACTCTTACTTCATGACTTTTATTGATGATCACTCTTGAAAAGTATGGGTATATACTTGAAAAATAAAAGATTAGGTACTCAATACATTCAAGCAATTTCATGTCTCTGTTGAAAGGAAAACTAGGCGACAGCTAAAGTGCATACATGCAGATAATAAGGATGAATATAGGTGTCCTTTTGAAAAATACTGCCAACGGAATAGCATCAGATTGGAGAAGATGGTGCCTAAAACATCGCAGTAGAATGGGGTTACTGAAAGAATGAACAGGAGGATCAGGAGCATACTCTCATGCTAAACTATCGAAGATATTTTAGGGAGAGGCATTGATGATAGCGGTCCACATCATTAATTTTTCTCCTTCCTATACTCTTGAGAGTGATACACCGTAGAGAGTATGGTTGGAAAAAAAATTCTTATGATTTTTGAAAGTTTTTAGATGCAGACATTTGAATATATTCTTTGAGATGAGAGGTCCAAACTAGATGCCAAGGTGAAGCAGTGCATATTCCTGGGCTATGGTGAGGAAGCGATATTTGACTATCAATTATATGATCATGTGGAGCAAAAGATCATGCGCAGCCATAATATTATTTTCTTGGAGGATTAGACGATTGATGACTTCGAGAAGCCTAACAAGCTAAAGTTGACCCCGAGCAGTTCGATAGACTTGTGCCAGATACTTACCTGAGGAGTCTCGATGATAGAGAATCAATTGCAAATGATAATACAGATGGCAGTCACAAGACTGAGGAGAGTACGGATGGTATTCAAACTGAGCCACATGTTGAACCACCTGCATAGGAGGTCTGAAGATCCACAAGAGAGTGGAGGCCGTCTATGAGATATCTATCGTAAAATTATGTGCTATTGATGAATACAGGGGAGCCTAAGTCTTACTTTGAAGCTATTAAGCACTAGCATAGTGAGGAGTGGTTGAAGGCAATAGAGTACAAGGGCACTGTAGGCTTGATAAAACCTCCCATATAAGTCAGGAGGGAGAGATTGTTGGTGTGGTCTCTTCTCATATGGGACCCATCATTTTAAATAAGATGGAGAAGAGTCCAAATAGGACTCTTGTGTGCTGTGCGTGGAGCTTGGATAACGTATGGAAACGAAGGCAGCGTGGAAAAAATTTTTCGCATGAAAAACCCACAGCATGTGGAAAAGTTCTAAGGAGCAGAAAGGAGTCCGTAAAGGACTCTAATCTTGGGTCTATAAAAGGATGAGGCCTGGTGACATGAAGAACAGAACACAAAAAAAAAAAGGTTGTGAGAAGATCGTGAGCCACCAAAAGAAGAGAGAGAAAGAGAGAAGAGAGGCTTGGAGGGTGCATCATTCAAGAAAAGAAGATTAGAGAACGTTAATTGGAGGAGTTCGCTCTACCTTGGATTAGAGTTATTCCATTGAGGAGGGTTCTTCTGGAGGTTTGTTTAATCTTTAGATTTTTTCTTTCTTGTATTAGGAGCGGTGTTCCCGATGTGGTATCAGGAAAGTTTTTTTGTACACTAAATTATTATTATAGTGGAAGCTCTTTCTTACTTTGATCCTTGTGTGGACTTAGACTTCGGTTGAACCATGAAAAAATTTGATATTTTTATGATTGATGTGATTTCTTTGGACTTATGGTATTATCGTTAGCATGATTTTTGTTCTATTTGTTATTTTTTAAATATTTAAATCCCAACATCAATATCGTTGTGCCAATGAAGTCATTACCATGTCGCTGCAAAGCACACCAAGTCATTTTACTTGAATGTCTGCTCTGGATCACCAGTGTCACTCTATAATAAAAATCCAAAAGGTTTATTGTCTCACACTGCTATGGATATATAATTGAAGTTGGGCATGTCATGCAATTGTGGCTATAGGTAGCCATGCTTCTTGTGTACTTCTTTGTGAGTCTACTGTAAGGGCCTGGTCCATTTATCGACCCTTGAGACTGCATCGGCCCATGAGCCAGCATGGCTTTTAAAGCAAAATTGGAAAAAGAACAAAAAGTGAAATTCTTTGCGCGCTGTGGGTGGTGTAGAAAATCCGATATAAAGTGTACACCTCGTTTGATTGGTTCACGTAATCACTATTTTTCAATGCGCATTTAATGCCTATAGATCAGTTTTTTCATTTAAAAATTTTATATGACGAAAATATCCCTCTTTTGAAAAAATTATAATATTTTATATCCATATTATGACATCCTGTGTCCATAATATGCACAGGATATCATAATTTTTTTTAAAGAATAGAGATATTTTCATCATTTAAAATTTTTAAATGCAAAAGTTGACCTGCAGATATTAAATGCGTGTTGGAAAGTAGTTGGATAAAAATATTCCTCTCATATTATGATATCTTAGGCTATATTATGACATCCTGGGCTATATTATACCATAAGATGCCATAATTTTTTTTAAAAGTTAGAAATATTTTCATCGTACAAAATTTTTAAATGAAAAAATCAACCTGCAGATATTAAATGTATGTTGGAAAGTGATGACTACATGAATCAATCAGATGAGATGGTGCACTCGATGTCGGATTTTTTACATCATCCATGGTGCATAAAAAAATTTTAAACAAAAAAGAGTCCTCATGCGGTGCATGTGAGATGGAAGGATCAAATTCCTTCCAGGAGTTTGACTTCTTCCTTGATTCTAATGGGCATAGAGAGATGAGGTCATTTTCCCTCGAAAAACACTAGATTTAGGCTATAAAACAACCCTCAGCCCTTCTCTAGCATCCAGATTTGTGATCTCATGATTTGGGTCATGGTTTTATAGATTTTTGTTGCTTAGATATATAACCTAAGAAGAGAAATGAACTAGGTTCTTAAAAATTTATTGCAAGTGTAGTAATTAAGATAGGAGTAAGAGACAATGCATAGCAAATAAGAAGATTTTTATAATGATTCGGTATCAAACTCAGCATCTATGTCTACACTCTAAGAACTTCTACTTAAAAACTTTGCTATAATCATAATGATTACAATCCAATTGTTTTGTACATGCTTATAATCAACCTAGTAAAGGAAATCAACTAAAACCTTCCAATTAGGTCTCTCTTTGGTTTAGTCTCACAGTACCATCCAATTTCAGGTTTAGACCAACTTTTTCCACTAGTTTCACATCCTTGAAACTAGTAACAAACTAGAAATTATAAGAGAATAAAAAAAATGTTACAAATGCCTCTCAATAAGTACTTTTATTTTTCTCTTTTTTTCCTCTTGGATGTGTTTCCCATTTAATCTCTGGCCTTGAATACCCTTAAAATTGGTTGGAATATGACTACTAGCTAGTGGAGGGGCCAAAAAAAGCTGTTGGAGAAGAGATTTGCCCTTTGGAAGCTTGAAAAAAAATAGCTTTTGGACTGTCAGGCATAGAGGGATCAACTCCTTTTTTTTAAGGGTCGATCTATTTTTTGGGTCGACTTTGGAAGTATGCATTTTCTAACATCCTCTGTCTTACGTCTGCGGCCATTGTGGAGTTGACTGTCCTAATCTTATGGTTGACTCATGTCTAGTATGGGTCGACTCTTGAAGCACTAAGGTCGATTCTCAATGGGACTTTTTTCATGTGTTCTGTCTTTTCTTGAGACCAGTCTAGGGTCGACTACTTTGAAACTAAGGTCGATTTATGAAGCTCAGAGGTTGACTCTTTGGAAGGTTATTTTTCAAGACTCTTTATCCTTCACCTGAAATCATTAAGGGATCGAAATCTGGGGTCAACTTGTGAGATGTACTAGTCTGTTTCAACGGGCCAAGATCAACTCTTCTTTCTTAGAGTTCAACTCCTAATCCCAAAATAGTGGTCTTTTATTTGATACTATAGACGTTCAATGGTCGGTTCCTGATAGTCCAGGGTCGATTTCTTTAAGTTAAAATTTATAATATTTTGATGGTTTGCCATTATATGCCGAAGTGCACATATACTTGTTTGCCACCATAGATTGAAATGTGGATTATGGTTTACCAAAGTCATGGGCCAAAGCAAATCATGATGAGTCCAAAACCAAAGATAACTATTTATGTTAATAAAATATAAATAATAAATTATATAAAACCACCGATACTATTTATGATAGATTTATGATTAGGGATGCAAACGAGTTGAGCTGCTCGTGAGCTACTTGAGCTCGACTTGAGTCTGAGCTCGATTTGACTCGGTTATTATCGAGCTCGAGTCGAGTTCGAGTAGCTTTTTGAGTCGAGCTCGAGTAGCAGTTATACTCGGCTTGAAAGCTCACGAGTCTACTCGAGTTTATATATATCTTTAATAATATTATTTTTATTTATAATATATATATATATTAATATATATTATTAGTAGGTTAAAGTATGATTTCGAGCTCGAACTCGAGCTTAAGTATGCTCACTTGATATTCAAGTCGAGTCGAGGCGATCTCAAATTTTGCTTATTTATCGTCGAGCCGAGCTTGAACTTAAAATATTAAGACTCGATCGATCTCAAGTCGAGTTTCAAACTCGAATATTTTGAGTTGAGTCAAGTTTGAACTTTCAGCTACTCGACTCAGCTTGATTACATCCCTATTTGTGATGATATATGATGTATATTATATGAATATATAACAATTTGAGATATATTGGATGCTTTAAATGAGTTTTCAAGAGTTATGTTTTCACTCTGATATTATTTATTGATTATTTTTAAATTATATTATTATATTAATATAAAAACTAGCATAGTGACTGGGCGATGTCTGGACTTATTGATTTTATAAATATAAAAGAATAATAGCCACTATAATAATATATTTCAACATAAAGTAAATTATAAACATAATAATTTACTTTACAATTTAATTGAAGCAAACAAAAAAATAAATCAAACATTCAAAATAATAGTTTAGATCAAAATGAATTGGAACTAAATAATAATATATTATTTATATAAAGTTTAGGAGTAAAAAATATGAGATGAGATTTTTTAAATAATAATTGATTTTATTTTATTTTATTATATCTATTTTATTATAAATATTTTATTATATTTATTCCAAAACTCTAACACAATGACAACAAATCAGAGCTAAAATTAATCAAAAGATATAAAAAAATAAATCTCACGAACGACATGCAGAAAGGAGACTGGTTCATCAGCGACGTCTTCCCCACATTGTAGATCAAACCAAGAAGCATAGGATAGTTAAAGAACAAAAATAAAAAACCAAGAACAATAGGTTAAAAGAAAAGAAAGAAAGAGACCATGAGACTAGGCGCATCTCCAAATCCTAGAAATTGCATCGATCCAAAGCGATCAAAAGAATACTAAGGAAACGGGGCAATATTTTTTGATAAATCTAAAAAATATCCATCACCCCTTCTATTTATTGGAGAGAGAGTCATCTGTTCTATTTACTGGAGAGAGAAAGAGAGAGATCTCAAGGGTTCTTTTTGGTTTAAGCACGGCACAACGTTGGATGGGCCGAGCAAAGAGCAATTTTTTTTCATATTTTCTTATTTCCTCTGTATCTGAAAATTCCATTCTTTTCATATTTCTCGCCAGTAATGAGATCGGATGTAAGCCACAGCTCCATCATCGAAGCTTCCTTTACGACTGCTTAAGCCTCCCATTTGATTCAGACTCATCGAATGCCTCGCCATATGGCATACTAAAAAATACTCTAGAATCTAACGTGTCAATACGGAATACTATTCCTAATATATCCAAAAAGAATACTAAAAAAAAGAGATAATATTTTTTGATAAATTTAGAAAAAACCCATCACTTGTTCCATTTATTGGTGAGAGAGTCATCAGTTTCACTCATTGAAAAGAGAAAGAGAGAGATCTAAAGGTTCCTTTTGGTTTAAGCACGGCACAGCATGGGACGGGCCAAGCAAAAGAGCAATTTTTTTCTGTATCTCCATATTTTCTCCAAAAACTTTATTTTTTTCATATTTCTCATCGTTAATAGAATCGGATCCAAGCTGCAGCTCCATCACCTAAGCTTCTCTTGTGGCCGCACAAGCCTCCCATTCAATTGAGACTCCCCGAGCACCTCACTACATAACATATTAAAAAATAGTCTAAAACATGGGATATCATCTTTAATATTTATATATTATTTTATTATTATTATATAGATACTAGGACTCTTGGACCAAAGTTGTCAGGCACACCAACCGAGCTAGCTGCATGAACAGTGGAGGTCTGTTCCACTTCCCTACCCCCCGCACTTCTCTTTTCCGGTCACTTTTCTTTCTTTCTTTTTTTTCAAAACCCCCCTTAAAATAGAGCAAGAATTATATCCAGAGGAGTGCACATATTAAAGATGGTCGTATTTATATTAATGCGTTAGTGACGACGATGTGAAATTCGTATATAGGCATTACATCCGGGTGGAAAAAACAGTCTCATAGATAATGAGAAGTTGGGAACCTGTTCTTTCCTATAAAAGTAACTTGGTAACGGGCAGCTCAAAAGAAAACCTCATGGTTGAAAGCCCTAAGGCTTCAAGGAGGTTTACAGAGTTTGTGTTATGATCGAGGGGGTATAGTTCATCGCCACGGGGCACAAGATGGCAAGTCATTCCATCAGACCTAGAAAATTGCAACTCTGGTATGTCCTCATTATCATAGCAAATTTCATCTCCTGCAATGTCTGAAAGCCACAAGAAAATAACAAAAAAAAGGGGGGTGATTCAATGGATGTTCCTTGTTTATTGCATTTAACAGCAGTCAAAATTTTTGCATTAGAAGAAGCATTTTTGGATCCATTTCATGCTCGTATTTTCTGAACCCCAAACTTGCATACTATAGTGTTTGAAAATACTCTCACCAAAAATGATTCACACGAATACAATCTTAATTAAATTATATTGCTTTTAAAGCAGACTTTGTCAGTCCCTTGCTTGACCATTTTATAGCTGTTCCTTTATTCTGTGTCTAACAAATTGATGTCCCTAAAAAGCCTAAATCAGTTTTCTGGAAAAATAAGTGCCTAAATTAATTCTTCTAGCTTAGAATTTTCAGCTTTTTCTTCCTAGATCTTATTCAACATATCAACTAAATGCATGTTTACGTTACTTCCTGTGAAACTGGTGGTTGTTTCAGGTAGCTGGCGACAAACCATACATTTAACTTAATGATGTATTGAATAGAGTAACAGATGCCTGAGTTACCAGTTCATGGAACACAAATAGATAGCCTTCTAGATGGATTCAAAGTATTTTTGGGGAACATACCAAAAAAAAAAAGTATTTTTGGGGAATATGAATTTTAAGTACTATCTTGTTGAATCCTTCTGATGTTGCAATGATAAAAATGATTGTACTTCTTTCTTTAAAAAAAGTTGACACTTCTTGTGATAATCCGGCCAATTGGGCCCAAAACCAGCCCACAAAGCCCACCAGAAAAAAAAAAAAAAAAACAGAGCAGGGAGGAAGACTCCCGATCGGAGTCTTCCTCTTCCCCGTCTCCGATCAAAAATTGGAGTCCTAGGGCCATTAAAAGACCCTAGGACGAGCTCTATAAGAACCCCCTCTTCTCCTCTAAGTGTAGATCCTTCGGTCACCAACGATCGTCAGAGTTTTTCTCCGATTTTCCCGTTTGAAGCCGCGGCCCCTCGACCTATGCTCGCCGCGATTTCTCGCCGAAAACCTCACCGAAGTCGAAGGTAAGCCCCGGCCCTCCTTCCTCTCTTCCTTCCCCTCCTTCCCATGGCTTCATGCACCCTCGCCGGCCGTCGGGTTCGTCGGAAAATCCACAAAGAGCAAGATCATGTTTTGCTCTGTTCGGCCGAGCCATCTCCCTCCCTTTTCCGGCCACCAGCACCGCCGTCCATGGCGCCGCACCCCTAGGTTTGGACCCCCACCCCTCTACCTATCTTCCCCGAAGGTCATGGCCCTGGTGATCGGCCAATGACCGGAGAAAATTCAAGGAAAGGGGCGGTCCCCTGTTTTTCCATTTTTTTTCTAACTTCCCACTGGCCGAACCTCGCCGCCGGCCATCTCCGGCTCCATCGCCGTCGGTAGCCGCTGCCGGACCACCGGTCGTGCCGCCACAGCCTGCCGGACCACGGGCAACGTCCCTCTAGTCCTCCCCTGTTCCGGCCAAAGAAGGCCACGGGGGAAAAAGAAAAAGAAAAGAAAAGGAAAAAAAAAAAGAAAAAGAAAAGAAAAGGAAAAGAAAAAGAAAAAGGAAAAAGAAAAAGAAAAGAAAAGAAAATACAAAATAAAAAAAAAAAAAAAATAATAAGAAAAGAGAAAAATTTCCACTCTCCCCTCTTTCTCCCTCTTTCTCTCTCTTCTCTCTCTATTTTCTCTCTCTAAAAAGAAAAGAAAAAGAAAAAGAAAAAGAAAAAGAAAAGAAATATATATATTAATAATAATAATAATAAAAAAAAAATACATGTGAGAGAAAGTTTTTCTCATCTCTCTCTAAAGTCTTTCTCTCTCTAAAATTGGACTTTCTCTTCTACCTTCTCTCTATATTTTCTCTCTCTAGATTTTCTTCTTATTTTCTCTCTCTAGACCTTTCTCTCTCATTATGGATTTCGTCTCTCTAGGATCATTTTCTCTCTCTGATTACATCACAGACCCTAGGATAAACTTGAGATGAAAATATGATGATCTGGGACTGCTCCGAAATTCGTGCAGTAGATCGGATTCCGATCTAATTCTTTTTCAAAATTGATAAAATCAATCATGGTCAATCTATATTAAGTCACCTTGATATGATCTCTGATGATCTCAATCATGATTGCCACTTTTAAAGGATACGAAGATTCTCTCTCCACTTTCTCTCTCTACTTTCTCTCTCATGACCGACTTTCTCTCTCAAAAAAAGGTCTATGAATCCTGTATCGAGTCATGCCTTTATCTTTTAGAAGCTCATATTGACTCTAACAAGATGATCTGAAGTTGCTTTGATATCCGTGCTGTATGTCAACCTCATCTGATCGTATCAAAGATCTTTCAAATTTATTATTAAAGAATCCTATTGATTGATCTTGACTTTAATTCGATCTGTGCCTCACGATTTCTTGATCAAGTCACTTGAATCTGACTCTCAGATAAAAGATCCTAAATTGCCCTGGTATCTGGATGGTCCGACACATCCGGTCAACGATCCTCTTTCCTTATGATTTAATCTTATTATATTTATGGAATAGAATTTGATAATGATTTGATATTTTAAATAGGATTAGCTGATTCTTCTAACGAAGTCGAAGATCTAAGATGAACGAGGTAAGTAGATCCTATGCTCCTTATTTATTTTTAAATGATCATGTTTTTATGCAAAGAATTGCTATTGATGAAATCATAATTTTTCATAAAATAAGGATCGGCATATGTGATATGAAAAAGCATGTTTTATTATGAGCATTGATTTCATGAATATGTCTTATGAAAATAGCATGATTATGAAGCATGAATTTCATTGTTTTTCCATCTATATATGTATGCTTTAAGAAAAAGATATAAAGATTTCAAAGGCTCTCAGATGGCTATGAATGAATCCCTTCGGGAAGGTCGACATCCGGAGCTAGCATCCACACGAAACATGGCCCTGCCAGCGGGTATAAAGTTGGCACATGAATTAAGAACTCTGTCGATTAAGAAACATGGCCCTGTCACGGGTATAATAGTGACCTTAGCACGAATGTCTGTGAGCTATGCTTTGAAACATGACATGAATACATGATGAAAATGATTTACGATTCATGATTGTGAAATATACATGATTTATGCATGCATGATGAGTTTATAACTTGTTTTGTTATATGCTCTATGAAATACTTTATTTTGTATTATCTGTTATTTTTAAATATTACATTATCATGAAAAACTTATGCTTGATCCGGTAAGGAAGTGGAAGTCTACTTACTAGCTAGTGTAGCTCATATTCTTTTTGTTTTCTTTTTGTTTGAACAGAGAAATAAGGTTAGGATCGGCAAAAGGAATCCAAGCTTGAAGATCGGCATAGCAAGCTGAAAAATTTGATAACAGAAGTTTAATTTATTTTATAATCATGGATTTGTAGTTATTTATGAATGTTGAGATTCAGGTTAAGTACTTGCTTTTGGATTTAGATGCTCTGAACCCATATCGGTTCGATTATTTGATGAATAATAGAATTGAATTTTTTATTTGATGAATTTTAGATGATTATGATGAATTGGCTTCGTGTTATCGTGGGTTCCATCCCTCGGTAGCATGGCCGTGTTATGTCCCGGATTTGGGGCGTAACATTTTATGGTATCAGAGCTCAGGTTATAATCTTTGGGGATTATGATATAAATAATATAAATGATTAGGATATGATAGATTAATATCAGAGTTTAGGTTTAAGATCATTGAGATTATAAAGTGATATCAAAACTTTATGTATGATCAATAGGATGTGACCGAGTGGAGTATAATGGATAACATCAGAGCTTAAGAATATGATCATTAAAGCGCGATAGAATGATATAAAGTTTAGGTTATGATCACTAGAGAATATGACTTAAGTGGTATTTGAACTTAAGGTTATCATTATTCGAGATTGTGACTTTAGTGATATTTGAACTTGAGGCTAAGATCATGAGGAACATGATAGATATAAAAGAAAGGATTCAATAATTTATTTGAATCAATAGGTATTATGATGAAATTTATGCATAAGTGGCATATGATGTCTATAATAGAATTGATGAGTTATATCTTAGATTTCAATTAGCAAGGTTGATCTGAGTACGAGAAGTGTTGACCCTAGAATGAAGTGGGAGGTATTGATATATTATGTTAGGTATATTTGATGACATTGGAATGCTAAACCTATATGGATAAAGGACATGATAACTTTGCTGATTTTGATGTTAATTTCTTTGCAAAGAAAGGTTGGTTTGAAAGTTGTCTAAATGATTGTAAGGTAAATCGAAGGTTAACTCAAATTAATTCTAGACATATTAGATTCTTGAGGAGTGGTGAAGCTTATGTAATAAGTTCAAGCATAGAAAGTGGATGAAGATTTAATTTTGATGAGCTATGCCTAAGAGATAGTAATGACAAGGAAATCTTAAATCTTACCCTTAATTGTATATGAAATCTGAAAGTTGGATCTATCTCTGATTGATTTAATATACAAAGATATCTTTTATTTTTGATAGACTTAGATAATTTGGTAAGTTGAGATCAGAGTGCGCAACAAAAGCGTGGTGGTCTGAATTGATTAGAAATATTAATCCTTTAAAGCAAAAGATATTATGAAATACGTTAGTTGTAAATAAGAAAGGATTTTACTGATAATAAATGGATGCTAGAAAAAAAAAAAATTTTTTTCCTCCGAATTATTGATCAAAAAGAGCAAGTTCTAAGACGGCGTATCATTCTGTATGTAAAGATTCATTGGAGTAATCATGAAGAGAAAGAGGCCACTTGGGAGCTTGAAGATGATATGAAGACGAGATATCCATACTTATTTGAAAATGAAGGTATGTTAAATTTCGAGGATGAAATTTTTTTTTTAAGGGGGGTAGAATGTGATAATCCGGCCCAATTGGGCCCAAAACCAGCCCACAAAGCCCACCAGAAAAAAAAAAAAAAAAACAGAGCAGGGAGGAAGACTCCCGATCGGAGTCTTCCTCTTCCCCGTCTCCGATCAAAAATTGGAGTCCTAGGGCCATTAAAAGACCCTAGGACGAGCTCTATAAGAACCCCTCTTCTCCTCTAAGTGTAGATCCTTCGGTCACCGACGATCGTCAGAGTTTTTCTCCGATTTTCTCGTTTGAAGCCGCGGCCCCTCGACCTGTGCTCGCCGCGATTTCTCGCCGAAAACCTCACCGAAGTCGAAGGTAAGCCCCGGCCCTCCTTCTTCTCTTCCTTCCCCTCCTTCCCATGGCTTCGTGCACCCTCGCGGCCGTCGGGTTCGTCGGAAAATCCACAAAGAGCCAAGATCATGTTTTGCTCTGTTCGGCCGAGCCATCTCCCTCCCTTTTCCGGCCACCAGCGCCGCCGTCCATGGCGCCGCACCCCTAGGTTTGGACCCCCACCCCTCTACCTATCTTCCCCAAAGGTCATGGCCGCCGGTGATCGGCCAATGACCGGAGAAAATTCAAGGAAAGGGGCGGTCCCCTGTTTTTCCATTTTTTTTCTAACTTCCCACTGGCCGAACCTCGCCGCCGGCCATCTCCGGCTCCATCACCGTCGGTCGCCGCTGTCGGACCACCGGTCGTGCCGCCACAGCCTGCCGGACCACGGGCAACGTCCCTCTAGTCCTCCCCTGTTCCGGCCAAAGAAGGCCACGGGGGGAAAAAGAAAAAGAAAAGAAAAGGAAAAAAAAAAGAAAAAGAAAAGAAAAGGAAAAGAAAAAGAAAAAGGAAAAGGAAAAAGAAAAAGAAAAGAAAAGAAAATACAAAATAAAAAAAAAATAAAAAAAATAATAAGAAAAGAGAAAAATTTCCTCTCTCCCCTCTTTCTCCCTCTTTCTCTCTCTTCTCTCTCTATTTTCTCTCTCTAAAAAGAAAAAAAAAGAAAAAGAAAAAGAAAAAGAAAAAGAAAAATATATATATTAATAATAATAATAATAATAAATACATGTGAGAGAAAGTTTTTCTCATCTCTCTAAAGTCTTTCTCTCTCTAAAATTGAACTTTCTCTCTCTACCTTCTCTCTATATTTTCTCTCTCTAGATTTTCTTCTTATTTTCTCTCTCTAGACCTTTCTCTCTCATTATGGATTTCGTCTCTCTAGGGTCATTTTCTCTCTCTGATTACATCACAGACCCTAGGATAAACTTGAGATGAAAATATGATGATCTGGGACTGCTCCGAAATTCGTGCAGTAGATCGGATTCCGATCCGATTCTTTTTTGAAATTGATAAAATCAATCATGGTCAATCTATATTAAGTCACCTTGATATGATCTCTGATGATCTCAATCATGATTGCCACTTTTAAAGGATACGAAGATTCTCTCTCCACTTTCTCTCTCTACTTTCTCTCTCATGACCGACTTTCTCTTCAAAAAAAGGTCTATGAATCCTGTATCGAGTCATGCCTTTATCTTTTAGAAGCTCATATTGACTCTAACAAGATGATCTGAAGTTGCTTTGATATCCGTGCTGTATGTCAACCTCATCTGATCGTATCAAAGATCTTTCAAATTTATTATTAAAGAATCCTATTGATTGATCTTGACTTTAATTCGATCTGTGCCTCATGATTTCTTGATCAAGTCACTTGAATCTGACTCTCAGATAAAAGATCCTAAATTGCCCTGGTATCTGGATGGTCCGACACATCTGGTCAACGATCCTCTTTCCTTATGATTTAATCTTATTATATTTATGGAATAGAATTTGATAATGATTTGATATTTTAAATAGGATTAGCTGATTCTTCTAACGAAGTCCGAAGATCTAAGATGAACGAGGTAAGTAGATCCTATGCTCCTTATTTATTTTTAAATGATCATATTTTTATGCAAAGAATTGCTATTGATGAAATCATAATTTTTCATAAAATAAGGATCGGCATATGTGATATGAAAAAGCATGTTTTATTATGAGCATTGATTTCATGAATATGTCTTATGAAAATAGCATGATTATGAAGCATGAATTTCATTGTTTTTCCATCTATATATATGTATGCTTTAAGAAAAAGATATAAAGATTTCAAAGGCTCTCAGATGGCTATGAATGAATCCCTTCGGGAAGGTCGACATCCGGAGCTAGCATCCACACGAAACATGGCCCTGCCAGCGGGTATAAAGTTGGCACATGAATTAAGAACTCTGTCGATTAAGAAACATGGCCCTGTCACGGGTATAATAGTGACCTTAGCACGAATGTCTGTGAGCTATGCTTTGAAACATGACATAAATACATGATGAAAATGATTTACGATTCATGATTGTGAAATATACATGATTTATGCATGCATGATGAGTTTATAACTTGTTTTGTTATATGCTCTATGAAATGCTTTATTTTGTATTATCTGTTATTTTCTAAATATTGCATTATCATGAAAAACTTATGCTTGATCCGGTAAGGAAGCGGAAGTCTACTTACTGAGCTAGTGTAGCTCATATTCTTTTTGTTTTCTTTTTGTTTGAACAGAGAAATAAGGTTAGGATCGGCAAAAGGAATCCAAGCTTGAAGATCGGCATAGCAAGCTGAAAAATTTGATAACAGAAGTTTAATTTATTTTATAATCATAGATTTGTAGTTATTTATGAATGTTGAGATTCAGGTTAAGTACTTGCTTTTGGATTTAGATGCTCTAAACCCATATCGGTTCGATTATTTGATGAATAATAGAATTGAATTTTTTATTTGATGGATTTTAGATGATTATGATGAATTGGCTTCGTGTTATCATGGGTTCCATCCCTCGGTAGCATGGTCGTGTTATGTCTCGGATTTAGGACGTGACACTTCTCAGCTACTAGCTATTAGGCATTTTGGTTTCACGGACTGCATGGGGCTCCCCCAGCGGCATCTCATTGAAAACGTTACAATGTTCTTACTCGTTTCATCCCAGCGGTGACGGTGGTCATCCGTGCTTCTTTCCTCCTCTAGTTAGTGCTGTCATACCAACCATGCATTTAGCTTCAAACATTAAAGATTGAAGAGCATTTAAGGTCATGGAGAGATCCACAACTGTCAAATTTTTGGCACTACCCTTAACGTATTAAATAGAGCGAGGGCCAATGGAAACAATGAGTACTATTTTAGTATCGAGGTGCCTTTGCATTGGATTTAAAAAATATAATTTGATTTATCAATTCGATCTGTATTCGATCCATCATAAATAGATTTGAGTTTAGACTCAACAGATTTAGATTATAAACGAATCGATCCGTTTAACCCGTTTCATAATTGGATCGGATTTGGATTTTAGATATCTGATCTGTTTAACTCGTTTAATTCGTTTAATATTCAGATCGGATTGAATCAAATAACCTATTTAACCTGTTTAACATGTTTAATCTATTTCTGACCCATTTAATTATATTTATTTAATCTGTTTAACCTATTTAAGAATGTTTAACTTGTTTAAAAACTGTTTAATCTGTTTCTGACTAATTTAATTCGATTTGTTTAACCTGTTTAATCCATTTAATCTAATTTGATTTATTTAATAAATAGATTAAATGGGTCGAGTCAGATTATCTGTTTAATAAATAGGTCGGGTTCAAGTTTGAATTTTTGATCCATTTAATAAACAGGTCAGATTTGAGTTGATGATTTTCTGATCCGACCCACATTGATCCGATCCATTTATAATCCGACCCGATCTGATTGCCATCCCTATTTTTGTGCAACCTACAAGTAATAACTAGTACCATTTAAGCCTTCGAGCGACCTGCAAACTTCTTCCCTACCCCCGAACTCCTCTAAATAATGTGGTAGTTCATTGAAGCTCAGGCATAGGTTATCCTCCAAATGCTGCATATGTTAAGGCCAAGGTGAAAACTGAACATGTAGAATTGGAAACTCAGCTATCAAGGTTTGATGTTGTTGAAGAAGTTGGAGATTTTACATACAAAAAATAGAGAATAAATCTGTAAAAATATAAATAAAATATGGACTAGGTATACCACTTAAAGACAATTTCTCCACATGCTGGTGGATTTTGTACAAATCATTTTTCCTAAGACACAACCTCCACACATGCACTACACTTCAGCTGGCTGCACCCAAAAGGTATGGTAAACCAATATCTACATACATTCAAACAACATTTTAACAAAGGAGTAAATAGTAATCAAGCAACATGAACAACAACAACAACAATAACAATGATAAGAGGGTACTACGTTTTTAAGAAAAGAGATGTGGTAAGAAGAGAGAGTATTAGAGTAAATGGTTGTAATAAGAGAATTGAGAAAAGGAGAAGTTATGCGTATCTGCTAGAGTGCATAGTATATATAGGAGTGAAGCAAAGTGACTCAAAGGAATAAAGGCAGCAGTCAAAGTTTCAAAAAATATAATTCCCTCTCCGCGTGCAAGAAGAGTAAATGAAGTGTCTCCTGGTTAAAGAAACCAAATGATCGAAGTTTTAGAAAATCTAACCGCCTCCAACTAATAAGAGATTATCAACTCCTATAAATATGAGTTATTTCGATCATAAAATTCTAACATAAAATGTTATCCATGCCTCATGGATGACGAAAATTTTTAAATCCTTAGTTGATCTGTATTATAACGAGCTTTTTCCTCCTCTTTTCTTTCTTTTATTTTTTAAGTAAATGTGGAGCCTTGGCAAGTGTTAATATAGATTTTTGCGGGTGAAAAAAAAAAAATTGTCTCTACTGTGCACAGAACATCCATAATTTTGGTTTATTATGGCCAGCTGAATTTGCTCACCAAAAGCATTACGAGGAGGCTCCAACTTGGAGTTGCAGAGGTTCCTGCTAGCAATTGTATCCAGAGAGAGAGGGATGAACGCTTCTCTTTGTGGGCTTGTCAAGTCAAGCTTCTCTCCTTCCATGACTTGCTATTTTGGTCGTTTTATGGAGTTCTGCCAGTCTCTGAGGACTAATGAACCATGCTGGCCTTCTTTGCAACCTTGTTTTGGGTTCGGCTGGGCCGCAAGCAAGCATCAGTTATTGGTTCTTTTATATTGTCTTTTCAAATTAAGATTCTATTTGGGATTGCTACGTGAGAATTTTCTTATTTATAAGCCACCATTAATTATTTATTTTATTTTATTAAAAAAATTGATTATATGATTTGAGTTAATGAACATGCATATGAGTCCAAAATTATTAATAATCCTTATATTTTGGGCTATACGTACCTTATATTGGATGGTGTAGTTAGGATGGCACAGGATAGATCTGAACTTGACTTAAGCTTGTGATGGAAGGGCCTGTTAGGATTAGTTTTAAATGGCCAAATCCCTCTCCACTTTCTATAAATATTATGATATTAGTTTTCAAGTTTGTCCCATCGAATAGTCACATGTTGAGAGAAGCCGGAGAGAAGGGCTTGACTTTTTGATATTTGTCTGAGTATTTGTCATTGATCAATTATTTGGAATCAATAATAAACATAGGTATGCATCCTAAATCTTAGAATAATTTAGTGTTCTAAACTTATATAGGATTTATGAATCTCTTACATATGAAGATTTGTTCTTGAATTATAATTTTATGTTTTAATCTTCTGCATGAGATCTATAAAAAATTTTCAACATACTATTGGTAATAGAGTTTTCGTCAATAGAATTTTAAACAAAAAATTGCTTGTTGTTTGCTAATTATATTTTTAAAATATTATAAAACTGCAACATATATTTGGTAAGAAAGTATTTTTAGTATTAAAAAATAATAATAAAGGATATTATGTGATGCTTTCAATTTGTTAACTTTTTGGATCATCAAGAACTGCCGGAATGAAGTATTCTTTATTTACAAATTTGTTTTAAATATTAAAATATTAAAATAATATAATTTTATAATATAATAGCATAATATTACAGAAATATAATGATATCATACTATTAAAATACAATTATTATGATTGCCATAATATTAGTATATTATAATATACTAAAATATGCTATCCTATAATATATTCTAATATAATATAATATATTTATTATGAGTTAATAGTTATACCACAATATTCTCATATAAAGTATTACAATTATTATTATTACACAATAAAATATTATTATAAATATTAATTTTATTATATTATAATATTTATTTTTATATTAATATAAAATAGTTTAAAATATTATAAATCTTTAATTTATATATTTCATTTTGATCTAAATATTATAATAAATGATGTACTATTTTTGGGTAGGCGTGTTGCACAAACGGCTTTCTAACGGGCTTTAGGAAGAACTTAAAGTTGGAGCTACTGCCAAGTCAAGATTTTTTAACTTCTAAAATCTAAGATGATCAAAAATTGTTTTATATTTTTTACCAAATACACATATATCGCCTAGTGGTGCTTTGTGGGCTCCACAAAGCATTTTTTGCCCCCCTAGATGCAATCCCAAATGGTACCCGACTCAATGTTGTGAGGGCCTTGTTTCCTCCCTTTCACTTAATGAACAAAGGTTGATGGGCACAATATTTTTCTTTTTATAGTTTCATAAAAGTACAATGAGAATATGAACTAGCATAAAGCATTCATGGATCAATTTCATAGATCACTAACTTGATAGCTTGCAACTTTGAGAATTGTTGCCTCCAATTAATGCATATTTTCGCAAGGGATTGGTGATGCAGGAAAATGACTGTTCATTTCTGACGTGGATTGCTTAGTGTTAATATAGATGACATTATGATATTCATGTTGGACCAACTGGATTGGATTGTTGGCCTCACATTTATTGGACTTTAAGCGAACTTCTTTGTGCACCACATACAGTACAGAAACCACGCATTTCAGTCCCGCATAGAGTCGGCAAATTTTTTTTTTTTTTTTTTTTGCTGATATCTCCAAGTCCGCACGCACGAGAGCGAATCATCATGCACGATGCACAATTTTCTGTACCATATGCAGTGCACAAAGAATTGCTCCACCAAATAGGATGTCAATCAGCTAGGCCAGACTCCACTCTTGAGAGGCCCAACCCAGCCATCTAACACCTCTGATTAGTGGTTGAGATGGGTTGGATCATCTAGTAAGGCCTAGGTTGGCCTGGGTTCGACAATAAGAATGATGGCCTGAGCAATCATTATTGATCACTTACAAGACAAATCATAATTAACCATATCTTGTTTGTGCCATTGCACATACTCAAGCAATTAAGGATAGTTTCAGAGCTACCTAAATAAGTGTGGAAGAAAAAAGAGCTACCTAAGTAATAATGGTACTAGAAGAAAGATTTTGTTCTCATTATTTTTTCATTCTTCTAATGCACTTGCTTTCATTGATTAATAGTTATAGCCACTAGTCCCACATGGTACATAAGATATAGAAGCCCTTTCTGCATATGTAAAAGAAATTTTGAAGGAAAAAAGGTCGATCTCGGATCTGCCTCAACTGGTCTACATGCAAGTCTGCTTGTGATTGCATCTAGAGAGAAACAGAGAGCTAATATTAAGATTTGCTCTGGTGTGCCAAATTAGAATCTAGCGTGCAAACGATTTTCTACAAAACTGGGTTTGCCCACTCCGCATTTGCAGATGGGCCTCCACCCTCAGCAGTGATCACTTGGGTGTAAATCCTATTTTCTAATGTATGTCTGTGGGATTTTCTTACCGTTACATCATTATTCTTAGCCTTTAGTTGCTAATTTCTGTTCCATCCATTGCAGAATCCTTGAGCAATTTGCCTGACTGTAATATTTATTATGTATCATGGGATTCTAGTTGAATCATTTTCTGCATTAAAATAAAAAAATATCATTATGTCCTTTTAACTACCCCAGACTGACGGTCGATTTTTTTATTTTTTTTTATTTTTTTGGATAACAAGATGAGAATAGATTTACTACAATCTCAGGAAAGCAACTCCAGCAGCAGCATCCATTCTGATCAAAAAATCAAGATTAAAGGGATGCTTGGTTAGAAAAAATGGAGGTTTAAAATTGAAATGGAAATGAATGATTCTCATTCCAACAGTTTGATTGGAAGGAGTTGAATTCTGATTCCGATCGAGATGGAATGGAAATGGCCCAATATACATAGAACTCAATTCCTACTCTCCTTTATGGATTCAAATTTTCATTCCAATTCCAATTTCAATTCCGATTCCGATCACAAACCAATAACTTTAGGAGATTTGGCAATTGCAATTTCGATTCCAAACCATTCCGATTTCTATTCCAGTCGTGAACCAAGTACCCCTTAAGAAACTATTAGGGGTTGCTTGATTTGTGACTGAAATTGGAATCGAAATCGGAATAAATTTTAATGAGAATCGAAATGACCAAATTCTTTAAAATATTTGGTTCATGACTGAAATCAAAATCGGAATGAAAATGCGAATCCATAGGAGTGAGTATGGATTGAGTTTTAGATAGATTAGACCATTTTCATTCCACCTCAAAATCAGAACCGAAATGAGACTCCCTCCAATCAAGTGA
This sequence comes from Elaeis guineensis, assembly GCF_000442705.2. NCBI lineage: Eukaryota > Viridiplantae > Streptophyta > Magnoliopsida > Arecales > Arecaceae > Elaeis > Elaeis guineensis. Next base: position 90,664,989 of record NC_025993.2, on the reverse strand, counting down.
TTAGAATGAAAGTCATCCATTCCGATTCTCATTCCAAACATCCATTCTCCGCAACCAAATACTCTCATAATCCAAACAGCTTCTGCCTGCTCGGTGCTTGCTAAATTGGCCAAAACACCCGCAAGCTAGTTAGCTTCACTCAATGTGTTGGGACGAGTTATGGCATCAGTCCACGTCACCACTGTCTTTGAATCTTCTTCCAAAATAATTCCGTCATTCCAAAAATTTGTTGCTACGGTTCTCAATCGACACTGAGCCCACAATAGCATTGCACTAGAATCAGAATCCATTAAAATGGATACCGCAGCAGCAAGTAGAGCTTTCTCATTCTCATGTCCGAGAACAAAACCAGCGCCAACAGCATCTGGACAAACAAAACCATGCATCAAAGTTTATTTTCATATAACCTGGTTGTGGGGGGCCACCAAGAAACAAAGGTTTGTTGAGGTTGATCCACCAATTTCTTCAACATATGGCAGCCCCAGGTACCAGAATCATTCAATGTAGCTCCCATTCAGGGATCGCTCTGTTTAAAATTTCATTTGCATTTATATTTCGATTTTGACCATATCACATAGGCTAATAGTGACCGAGCTTTGATGGCCTGGCTGGATTCCTTTGCTTGCAAAAAATAATTTATAGCTTGATTGGAAGAAATCATGCTCCAAGTTTTCTGGATTGGAACTACGGCAAGGACAGGATGGAGTTATAGTTGGAAGAGCAAACAACGGTCCATATTTTTATTAGTCGATGTATCCCAGCCCATAACCTAGGTTCGACTGTTCTATTGGAAGGAAAAAAGAAGCAGAAGAAGAAGAACTAAGTTTGGGCACTAAAAAAAATTTTCACTTTCTGAAAGCATCAGCAAGTTAAAGCCGGCAAAAGCCATTTTTTCTCATATTGGATGATGATCTATGGTCTTAGGTCTGTCTAAGGCCCTAACCTTGATTTGTAATGCAATATTCTAGCCTCAAGATTCAGGTTCTATGCAGCGTCACAACGAGGGAAACATGATTGAAAGCCCAGAATCTCGGTCCAGTTTCATTCTATATTGGATGCGGCTTGTTTAGGAGTTTAAATTCTATGAGAGCCAAAATAACCTATCATTTGGGCCTTGTCGCAAAGGTGACGTTTTGGATTCAGTCCTAATATGATGCATCTATAAAGATCTGGACCAAGCATCAGTATTACTTTATCTATTTGCAAATCAATCGGATGAAAGATTGATAATATTTAATCTTCAAAGTTACTGGAAGATATCTTTTTTATCCAAGTTGGTGTTTAGGGTCATGTTTAAATCATTTTAATTATAGCTTTCACGCAAACCGAACAATTTGCATCCTCCATCTTGGTTTGTTATCTATGTGGGCATGGAGGATTGATAACATTTGATGAGTCCAAGTTACTAGGAGAATTAAAACTTGTCATATGGTTACATCTTTGTGCTTGGCAACTGAAGGTTTAAGGCTTGATTCTTGGATGATGAATTTTCAAAAATTTTGATTTAGATAATTATAATACATGCAAAAAAAAATATGTGCTATAAATAAATATATGTATGTGCTCCACAAAAGGGTCGAAGCTAAAGTGTAACTTTGAGCAAATCCTTTTCAGTGAAGACATCTGGTATAGATTTACAAGATAGAAATGAGCTTGTATGGAAATGTTTGTCAAGAATATCTAAGGGTTCATTTGATTGGGGTATATTAGATTATAGGATAATATAACGATTTCTAGGAAATATTTATTTGAAGAAATTCTTAAATGGAAAAATAAATTTTATCATATTTGGTTGGTTGAAAAATTATTTTGGAAAATGGTATTAAAAAAAGATAACTATATTGAGTTGGAGGTAATCTTATATGAAAATATTATCAAATTTTTAATATTGCCCTTGAATACTTATTTCAGTAATAATATTTTTTCTAATTCATTTGTTGGTCATTTATGGCCCAGTTACATAAATGTTGCCATATATGCTGTTTCAAATATTAAAATATATTTGCATCAGTTAATAAATATTTTTAAATTAATTAAATATATAATAAAATATATTTTTATGATAAATAACTCTTATATGTTTGGTATATAAATAATATATTAATTATTGATAAATCCTATGTTAGATTTTTTGATATTTAATAAATATTTATTAATTATTTATTAATGAATATATCAATATATTAGATATATCATTATTTATAAATATTATAATCAATATTTTAATATATTTATAATATTAAGTGAGGGTATTTTTGTTTAGAAATAATAAGTTCAAATATCTCCACTTGATAATCTGGTGTGGAAAAATAAATACCACCCTCTAATGGTATTTATTTTACCTTCTCTTACAAAATAGGCATGTGATCCATTATTTATTTTTTGATATCTCTCTCATCCATTTTTCATAGCAAATATGGTAATATGAAATGAAATTTATTTTTCCATGCCCTATAACCATATAATAATATGGTATCATTAAAATTATCTCCAAAGCACTCTTCATTTATTCGAATAAAGTTATAAACAGGCTAGTGCCATAGCACAGCCAACCTTCATAAAAGGCAGATCGATATATGAAAGCAATGCTTCAGCTATAAGTAAATGAAAATAAGAGTATCGTACAAAATCAATTTTGAAAAAGCTTTTGACCGTATTTCATGGAACTTTCTTCTCAAACTTCTAGAGAAAGAAGCTTAGGACCATGCTGGATATTCTGGATTTCTAGCATCCTTCAAACAGCCTGTTTCTTAAGGGTTCTCCTGGATGATGGTTTCAATATAAAATGGGACTTAAGTAATGCAATCCACTCTTTCCATTTTTGTTCAACTTGGTGGTAGACACACTTGAAAAAATATTGAGAGTTACGAAATGAAAAAGTTCGAATCAAATAAGCCCTAAAAGACTCTCGAAAGAATCATTGCAACACAAAATTTCCTGCAAGCTATTTTTTATTCGTTTCTTGAAAATGCCTATTTTTATGAGAGAAGATAAAATAAATATCATGACATAGTATTTATTTTTTCATGTTAGATTATCAAATAAAAATAATTTAAAATTATCATTTCTGTATAAAAATATCCTTACATTATATTAATGTTACATTAATTACATAATTGCTTGTGGTGCACTCTTTGTAGGAAGGTTCCATGGAACACGGAGCACTACTCCTACATTGTTTGGTGGCCGTCTCCATTTTCCAGTTAATTGGAAGACTCTTATGCCGTCCAGTCCACCACCCACCTACCAAGTTTTGCTTGTCTTGCTCTCCACACCCTACAGAAAGATTTTTCTTCAAATCGTTTGTGGTGCCGATGTCTCCTCTTCCATGCAAGGCTGCGGTTTCCACAGCAGTTGGGAGTTGTGACGGGATGAGAGGACCGATCGAGCCCAAGGACAAGTTTTCTCGACGAATGTGACCACATATTCGCACTTGGAGGCCATGACATATTGAGCTCATTACCTTAGTAATTTTTAAAAAAATTATTTATTAAAATAATATATTTTTTAATTTATTTATAAAATTAATATAAATTTATAAAATATCATTTGAAATAGCATTTTGTAGTATCCACGTCACCATCCTCCCTATTCCACTGGACAACCATAAAAAAAAAAAAAAAATTAAAGTCACCATTTGAAATGACGACTTTAATTATTTACTTCCAAAAAAAAATAAAAAATAAATAAAAATAAAAATTTTAATTTTAATTAAAATAAAAATTACCATTTCAAATTACTATCCCCATTTTAAATTATTTTTTAAAAAATACAAAAAAAATATTTCAAAAAAATAAAAAAAATAAAAAATGCTATAAAAAAGGAAAAAAATGGAAAAAAAAATAAAAATTTTAATTTTAATTTTTTTAAAAAATAAAAATTTTAATTCAAATAAAAATCATCATTTCAAATTACAATCCCCATTTCAAATTAAATTTTTTAAAAAAATATCCCAAAAAAAGAAAAAAATACCTAAAAAAATAAAAAAAATACTATAAAAAAGAAAAAAAAACAAGAAAAAAATAAAAAAAAATAAAAATTATAATTTTAAATTATAAAAAAAATTAATTTTAATTCAAATAAAAAACAACATTTCAAATTACTTTCCCCATTTCAAATTAATTTTTTTAAAAACTATCTCAAAAAAAAGAAAAAAACATACCTAAAAAAATAAAAGAAAAACACCATAAAAATAGAAAAAAATAAAAAAAATTATAATTATAATTTTAAATTTTTTAAAAAATAAAAATTTTAATTTGAATTCAAAAAAAATCACCATTTCAAATTAGTTTCTCCATTTCAAATTAATTTTTTAATAAAATATCCCAAACAAGAAAAAAATATCTCAAAAAAATAAAAAAATAAAAAATACCATAAAAAAATGAAAAAAAATAAAAAAATTATAATTATAATTTTAAATTTAAAAAAATAAAAATTTTAACTTTAATTCAAATAAAAATTATCATTTCAAATTACTATCCCCATTTCAAATTTATTTTTTTTAAAATATCTAAAAAAATACCTAAAAAAATAAATAAAAAATAAAAAAATACCATAAAAAGGGGAAAAAGTGAAAAAATGAGTAAAAAAATTAAAATAATAATTTAAAATTTTAAAAAAATAAAAATTTTAATTTTAATTCAAATAAAAATCACCATTTCAAATTACTATCCCCATTTTAAATTAATTTTTTTTAAAAATATCTCAAAAAAAGAAAAAAAACCTAAAAAATAAAAAAATACCATAAAAAAGGAAAAAATGGAGAAAAATGGAAAAAAAATAAAAATTATAATTTAAAATTTAAAAAAATAAAAATTTTAATTTTAATTCAAATAAAAATTATCTTTTCAAATTACTATCTCCATATCAAATTAATTTTTTTAAAAATATTTCAAAAAAATACCTAAAAAAATTAAAAAAATAATTATATTTCTTGAAATATCTAAAAATAAATTAAATCAGATAAGTCGGTGGGGAACCAGCAAAGTTCAAGTCGATTTTTTGATAAATGAGATGAATCAGACCACACTGGTACATCTCGATCTGGTACGGATACGAACAGCTACGTACGGTGCAGTATGGGCTGGTATAGGTCAGTAAAGCTCTGGTATAGATTGGTACGGCATCGGTACTGATTGGTACGGGGATGATACGGATTGGTTTTCTATTTTTTATTTTTAAAAATTTATTTAAATTAAATTAAAATTTTTATTTTATTTTCTCTTTTTTTAAATTAAAATTTATTTTAATTAAATTTAAAATTTTTATTTTTTTAAAATTTAAAATTTTATTTTTTTAAAATTTAAAATTATAATTTTTTTTTTTTTATTTTTTTATTTTTAAAATTTAAAATTTATATTTTTTTTATTTTTTTGGTATTTAAGCCTATTTTTGAAAATGTCATTTCAAGTGATCGGATATTATGCTTTGTGGACATGGATATATATAGTCTCATATGTCTTAGAACATTAGGAGAGAAAAAAATTATGTTAAAAAGACTATAAAAATTATAATGTAAATAATAATAATATATTGGATAATTTAAGTCGGTACAGCACCGATACTAGTCGATAAGGAGATGATACGGATTGATTTTCTATTTTTTTTAAAATTTATTTGAATTAAAATTTAAATATTTATTTTATTTTTTTTGAATTAAAATTTATTTCAATTAAATTTAAAATTTTTATTTTATTTTAAATTTAAAATTATAATTTTTATTTCTCTTCCCATTTTTTCCATTTTTCTCTTTTTTATGGTATTTTTTATTTTTTTATTTTTTTAAGATATTTTTTTCTTTTTTTTGGATATTTTTATTAAAAATTAATTTGAAATGGGGATACTAATTTGAAATAATGATTTTTATTTGAATTAAAATTAAAATTTTTATTTTTTTTAAATTTAGAATTATAAGTTTTATTTTTTTTCCCATTTTTTCCTTTTTTTATGGTGTTTTTTTTTATTTTTTTGAGGTATTTGTTTTCTTTTTTTTGAATATTTTTTTAAAAATTAATTTGAAATGGGGATACTAAATTCAAATGGTGATTTTTATTTGAATTAAAATTAAAATTTTTATTTTTTAAATTTAGAATTATAATTTTTATTTTTCTTCCATTTTTTTCTCATTTTTCCCTTTTTCTATGGTGTTTTTTATATTTTTATTTTTTTGGTGTATTTTTTTCTTTTTTTGGAATATTTTTTTAAAAAAATTAATTTGAAAAGGGGATACTAATTTGAAATGGCAATTTTTATTTGAATTAAAATTAAAATTTTAATTTTTTTAAAATTTAGAATTATATTTTTTATGTTTTTTATTTTTTTCTCATTTTTTCCTTTTTTATGGTGTTTTTTAATTTTTTTTATTTTTTTGAGGTATTTTTTTTTTTGGGATATTTTTTAAAAAAAATAATTTGAAATGGGGATACTAATTTGAAATGGTGATTTTATTTGAATTAAAATTAAAATTTTTATTTTTTTTTAAATTTAGAATTATAATTTTTTAATTTTTTCCATTTTTCCCTTTTTATGTTGTTTTTTATTTTTTTATTTTTTTAAGGTATTTTTTGGGATAATTTTAAAAAAATAATTTGAAATGGGGATTGTAATTTGAAATGATGATTTTTATTTAAATTAAAATTAAAATTTTTATTTTCTTAAAATTTAAAATTATAATTTTTATTTTTTTCCATTCTTTTCCCTTTTTTTCTTTTTTTATGATATTTTTTATTATTTTAGACATATTTTTTTAGGATATTTTTTAAAAAAATAATTTTAAATGGGGATACTAATTTGAAATGATGATTTTTATTGGAATCAAAATCAAAATTTTTATTTTTTAAAAAATTTAAAATTATAATTTTTATTTTTTTTCTTATTTTTTTTTTAGAAAGTAAATAATTAAAATCGTCATTTGAAATGGCGTTTTTGAAAATGCCATTTCAAATGGCGACTTTAATTTTTTTTTTTTGATCGTCCACGTGGAGCAGAGAGGGTGGTAACGTGGATACTATAAAACGTCATTTCAAATGATGTTTTATAGATTTGCATTAGTTTTGTAAATAAGTTAAAAAATATATTATTTTGATAAATAATTTTTTTTTAAAATTATTTAGATAATGAACTCATGACATATATATATATATATATATAATTATTATTATACCTTTAGATAATTAGTGCGTATTGATACATCAAAGGGGCCTGCCGCATATGGAGTTAATTAATTGTATATCTAGATCGGAGCTTTCTGAAAGCCCCCTTACCTACGTTCTTGTCCTCCCATATGCTAAATGTTTTGGATGAGTAGTGTCCCAATCTAACATAAGTTGTGTTTGATACATTACCGGACAGTGATAATCTAGATTATCTGATAATTTAAATTATCTATAATTGAATAGATTATCAGTAATATTGATTACTATATTTGATACATGCAGATAATATTGCAGTAAAATTATTAAAAATTTTAATTGATATGTTTGGTATGACAATCAGATTATTGATAATGTAACATCAAATTTTTAAAATATCTTTATTATTAATTTAATATTTTAAAATATTTATTTAAATTTTCACGATAAAAATTATTATATATAAAAAATTATTTTTTAATTAAATAATCAAATTATTTAATTAAATTAGTTATTACTTTTATTTTTTCTCCTTTCTTCTCCTTCCCTTGCACGCCACACCCCGCCCCCCTCTCCCGACCATCCGGCATCATCCTCTGGCCGTCCGTACCTCTTCCCACCCTCCCGCACTGCCCCTTGGCCCTCCGACAAACATGCATCCGCGCCCCCCACGGCCGCCTCCATCGCGACTCTCATCCATCCATGCCGCGGCCCTCACCCACCCCATCGGAGGCTGTGTCGGTGGAAGAAGACGACGAGGGTCAGGAAAGAGATGACCGATCGACCATCTCCTCTTTTCACATGCGATCATCCCCTTGAGACCGTCGGATCTTAATGGACTGACGGTTTCTCCTTGATTATCAGTGATTGCCGTCAAGGAGACGACGGTAGCCCATCAATTGACTGGTTTCCGACCGCAGCTAGTCAGATTTTGTAGAGGAGGGCGTCGATTTTGGCCCCTCTCTTTCTACTACCCATCATGAGAAACAAAACCGTGGGATAGGTTGTGGTGGTGAGAAGGATGATAGCGAGGGCCACGATAACGGCGTAGGAGGTGGCCTGCCGCCGGAAGCACGAGCGAACAATGGATGGTGCCGCACTGGGAGAGGGGGAGGGGAGGCACGTGTGAGCGATAGGTGGCACCACGAGGGAGAGGGGGAGGAGAGGAGAGCAGTTTCGTCTAGAAAATTTATTACAAGATACCAAAGTAGTAGTAATCTGGATAGCCATCCTTCTTGATAATTCAGATTACCTCATGAGAAGTAATCTAGATTACTTGGTAATCTGGATTACCAATCCAAAAAGTATATCAAATATAATAATTTGGTGGGGCTCCTTTAAATTGTCAGCAATCTAGATGGATTGCCAGCTACTAAACACAACTTTAAGTCATTTAAGGAAATTATTGGGTTTTTAAATAGGCAATCTAAATAGATTTACAAATTTTTATTAGATTTAGAGAGAGTTAGAGCGACAAATATTAAAGAGGTTGATTTGGTACCACCGCGGCGGTAGCTCGGGTGGAACAGGTTTTGGCATCTTCCCCTCATGACGCAAGTTCGAACCGACGGAAATCGATTAAATGAGGAGATTTATCCCTGATGCCTGTACAGGTGTGGAAAGATGCAGCATCTAGTCCTCTATGTGCTGAGGTGGGGCTGAGGATGATGTACTCACCTAATATGGTGGTTAGGGGTCACATGTATGGTGGGAAAGAGATTCGTGCAGTAAGTGGGGTGGGGGCTTGGATTCGCGCTCCCTACTCCCTACATCTGTTCCCAACATCGAACATTCACTCAGTAGGGTAGGGGCCCTCATGATCATGTCCAAAGGAGGTTGCTATGCCGGTCGTCCTCCACCCCACCCACCATTGTTGGTATCAAAAAAAAAAAAAAAAAAAAAAAAAAAGAAGGTTGATTTGGTTTTTCTGTAGTGCCCACCACCATTTTTGGTATCAAACAAAAAAAAAAAAAAAAAAGGAAAAAAGAGGTTGATTTGGTTTTCCGAAGTGCCTCAATATCTAATGAATTGTCTAGGATCGAGCTAGAAAAGAGAATTCAGCGAGAAATCTACTTTATTGAATGCATCCAAGCGTGTTCTTATCAAAACCTCGCGTACAATCCACTCAAAGTCATATTGCACGCTAATTGCGTAACGTGCTAATTGATGTACAATTTGTTGCTCCTAATCAAGGTCGTTTTCCACGTTGTTAATTATAGTTAATGTCCGTAACGTGCAAGATGGCACTATGAAACAAAATTATATTCTCAACATGTTTATTATTTTCCTAGGTGAATGCCATCCACAACTTGTGTGAAAGGGCATAAATCTTAACATTACTGCCTAAAATCTGACACAGGAGTGTATTGTTCTTAAACTTGCTCTTCCGATACAAATAAGGAACAAAATGCTGCAAAGTAAAATGGGATGGAAAAAAAAAAAAGTACCGTAGGTTCTTTTCTATAGTCTTTGTTTTTCCAAGGAAAAAAGCAGCAAACAAGAAGCTTCCCACTAAAATTTATAATTAGAAGTTATTTTTCTATAGTCAGCTTTCCTGTTTTTAAAAATGACTGAACTCAAAGGCTCATGGCTGGCCAGAATGTGATTTGTTACAGCTACTTATCTTTTTTTACAATAGATTGAGCGCAACGTTTCAGTTTGTTGCTTAGATTCTTTTGTGTTTCTTTTTTTGTTAGTTAGTGGCCTTTATACAGCAAACTCCAAGTTTTTAATAATAAAATGTTAGGCCCTAGTCGTATGGTTTTGCAGTTCTCCCATGTTCTCTGTGACCAATTCCCCCATTACCAATGCCTCCATCAATACGTATCTATGTCAATTAATGGAAAACTTGGGAATCCCCAGAGTGAAAGTGGTGCCTATGATCTCCTCTAATTAGAGAAATGCTCCCATTCATGTCCCAACTAATCAGTACAGCATGATCCATGTTTCCAGAGCCACATTTTCTTGTTCACATGTGCAGACAATATATAACTAAACTTCAATCCACGATATCATCTCTATGGTGTAATTATATCTTGTTTGTTTATATTAATATTTTTATTAATACTCAATATTCAAAAATATAATTTAAATTTAAATAATTTAACGATGGGATTTATTATTGTTTCTTGCATGTTCCATGGAAGTCAAAGCAGGTGTGAATTAACCTAATATATGATCTACCAAATGATCTGTCGTGTAAATAGGTAAATGTTTCTTTGATCTTGGACTTTTGTGAAGATAAAATAATTAAATAAAACATTACTCACTACGTGTTGCATATGTTAATGAGGTAATGCGGTCTTCTCTGCTTCCAACGAAGTTTCATGGTGGAGTTTGGAGTCGTAAGAAAACCCCTGGACGTGTTCTTGTTCAACGACCTTTGGAAAACCTCATCTATACTCCTTCAGCTGATGGGCATCGTTGACTCTTCTCTCTCCTCGCGCTTCAACTCCGTTCGAACACTCCGACCCTCTTCTTCTCCACAAAACCAGCACTATTTTGTATTCAAACCCCGCCACTCTGGTGTTGGCTTTTTTTGACGAGACCACTAGCAGTGCAATCTCTTGATATTAGTAGTGGCTACATGGGATCAATTAATCAAACATCACTCACCGAATTCATTTAGTTGGCATGCCACAAGCAAATGTTTCATGATTTTCTTGTATACAAGTGCGGAATGCCTTACGTGGCTCCTCTTGATTGGGTGCATTCAATGTATAGATGTGTGACCTATACATGCGATCCATTGGAGGATGTTTCTTGGCATGTAATGGACTAGTTTGAATGAGAAAGTATAAATTGAAATGTGTTGGATTAGTTTGAATGAAAATTATTGGACGGACTAAGTCTAGTGGACTAGTTTGTGCTCGGGGATTTGGACTGGCCCACCCTCGCCCAGCTAATAATTTTTGAGTTTGAGTGGGCTATGATGTCCAAGAGACTTTACCTAGTTGCACCCTATGCAAGACCTAATACTTTATCTATGGTCTAGTCTCTATCGTGCAAATCATTCATAGTGGCCAAATATAAAGGATCACGAACAATCATTCGAGGAAACAAAAAAAAAAAAAAGAGAAAAAAAGGTCAAGAAATATATTGGTTTACGAATGAACAAGCCATTTTTTGCAGGAATATGGAGGTTAAATATTTTTGTTAGTACTTCATCTACGGTCTAGCATCTATTGTGCAGATTATTCATAACGGCAAAATCTAAAGGACGGCGAACAACATCTCAAGAAAAAAAAAAAAAAGAAAAAGAAAAACCGTGGAAGTCAAAATTATAAGTATTTTTGCTTTATTTTTCCTTTACAAATAAACAAGCCAATCTAGGGTGAAAATGGAGGTTAAATATTAGATGATAGAAATCAATATTTAACCTCGAATTCGAATTCGATTGTTGGGACTTTGGCACTTTGAATTCGACTCACATCAGTGAAGACCAGATACGGAGAAGCCCATCATGCATTGCACAACACGGAGGCCCGAAGATGCAGTGCATGCAACCCCGTAGCAAGGCGCAGTCCGCAGACGCATGCAGGCCCGACCCAGGTGTCGGTGTGGGACGCGTGCTGGCCCAGGTGCGGGTGTGCGGGTGCAGATTCAAATTCTCACATGGTCCATGCCTCCCACGTGGACCGTCGTGGTTCACGAGTCAAATATCATGGTGCACAGGCTTTCTTTTGCGCAATCCGATGGCCGAAAATATGAAAACATGCGATCTTGCACGATCCAAGGGCCAGGAAAGCTTGCGGGAGAGATCCAACGGCTGGAAAAGGTATTTGAGTCCTTTTGAAGGTCAGATGTCGATTTGGATTAAGATTTGGGCTCTTTAACTGGGGCAGATAGGTCGAGAGGTAGAGAATGCCATGTGGAACAGAGAGAGTCGGCCGTGAGAGTCCGAGGGGATGTTCCTTAGGTGTTTTGAGAGCTTTTATAAAGGGGTGAGCTTCTTGTTAAAAGAGTAAAGTTCATGAGAGTTAAGAGTATGAGATCTTCTCTTATAATTATTTTCTTTCATAGTGAAGCCATTGCATGCCGCGTGGAGATAGACCTTAGTCTAATCCATATATTTGATTGTATCCTATTTTTATTTTTTATTTCTTTCTGTTATAACAAAGTGGTTCTAGATCTTCAATAATTGGTATCAGAGATAGGTTTTACCAAAGTTCGCGGTTATTCGAATTGAGATAGTGTTGATCAGAATTGAAGAAGATGGAGAACTTAAGCGCAATCAAGACAGAGAACAACCGCAAAAGGTTGATCGATGCTCTCTTGTGCGAGAAGAAGCTGATTTTCATAAAGGTGAAGGATTGGAGACGGCTCCAGATGTAGACGGTGAGTATGATCTGCTTATACTTGATGGATGATGTAATGATCCATGAGCTTGGCGAGACTTCTCCGATGGTGATGTGGATGAAGCTCGAGGAGATGTACATGACGAAGTCACTTACCAATACTTTCTTTTTCTGGAAGCAATTCTATCAGCTACGGATGAGTGAGGGATAGAGTGTGCAGGAGTATCTCAGTAACTTTCAGAAGATCCACACTAAATTTTTCAGCATTGGTGAGAAGGTTGAGGAGAAGACCAGGGCGTTGGTCTTGCTTGCATCGCTTCTCCCTTTTTTTGAGTCCTTGATGTCTGCTTTTCTAGTAAAAAAGAGCACCATCAAGATGGATGAGGTTACTATGGTACTACTTCAGAACGAGATTCTCAGAAGGAAGAATCGAGCCTCGAGTTCAGATGGTGACTCGACTTTGACGATGACTGGAGGTAGTGGTGGCAGAAGACAAAGTGGCAGAAGATCGCAAAGTGGGCGATCTAGATCCAAGTCAAGGGATTCGAGAAAGATCAGGTACTACCGGTGTGATGAGTTGGAGCATCGAGTCAGAGATTATCCACAACTCAGAGATTGGACAAAAGCTGCTGTGGCGATGGCAGGTAGCGATACAAAGAAAGTAATGATATTCTTCTGATGATTGATGAGGTATCTACTTCTTTCTCCCAGTGAATTTTAGATTCTACATATTCGCATCATGTTTGTTGCAGAGAAGAGCTGTTTGACTCCCTAGAGAGCAGTAAGGGCTGTTCACTTATCGGATGGATCGAGCTATGAGATCAAAGATAGTGGGACGGTCAGCTTACAGACACATGATGGAGCAGTGAGGAAGTTGAATGAGGTTCGATATATATCCAGCTTCAGAAGTAATCTAATTTCACTAAGCAGACTGGATTCAAGCGGCTACAGATGGAGAGCTGATGATGAAATTTTGAAGGTCATGCACGGTAGTAGGATTTTAATGAAGAAAAAAAAGTATGGAGGATACTACCTCTTGGTAGGGAGCTCAGTGCGAGGTGAAGCTTTAGGAGTAGGTGGATCGGAGATGAGACGGAAGAAACACATGATGGAGCAGTGAGGAAGTTGAGTGAGGTTCGATATATATCCAGCTTCAGAAGTAATCTAATTTCACTAAGCAGACTGGATTCAAATGGCTACAGATGGAGAGCTGATGATGAAATTTTGAAGGTCATGCATGGCAGTAGAATTTTAATGAAGAAAAAAAAGTATGGAGGATACTACCTCTTGGTAGGGAGCTCAGTGTGAGGTGGAGCTTTAGGAGTAAGTGGATCGGAGATGAGATAGAAGACTGGAGAGAATGATAGACGATGTTGCAAGATGAAGTTCTTCTTGCCACAAGAGACTACTACCAGCAGATCTCAGGTCAGATAGATCACAGCACACAATGGAGATGAGATCGAGCAACCTGGCTTGACTCTCATGTTTGTCCATTCATGAGCAATCAAATGTTTATCCCAGAACATGGGAGCGAGATCATTCAAAAGCTCTCAGAGTTAGGTGGAGGCTGAATATCAAGTTGATATGAGGATTGTTGAAATTTTGGCACCTAGAATTCGACTCACAGCAACAAAGATTAGATGCGGAAAAGTCCAGCATGCAGCGCACGACACAGAGGCCTGGAGATACAGCGTGCACAGGCTCATAGCAGGCCCGACCTAGATGCATGCAGGCCCGACCCAGGCACGGACATGCACTGGCCCCACATGACGCACACACACCCGCGGCCCAGGCATGGGCACAGATTCAAATTCTCACATGGTCCATCATGTACCGTGAGAAGTTGGTGCAGTCCACAGCTCCCGCTTGGACCACCATGTGGTTCATGAGTCAAATATCATGGTGCATAGACCTTCTTTTACGCACTCTGACAGTCAAGAACATGCAGGGCCGGGCCTAAGGCGGTCGTTCGGCCCTGGGGCAGGTCAAACTGGGTGACCGCCTCAGGCCCCAAGCCTTATATTGATGTTCCAAAGGGGAGCAAGGATTACTTTCTACAATATTATAATAAAAAAATAATTAAATAGATTAACGATAGGTTTTACATGCTGCTTAACGAATATATCTATAAGAAATTATTGCATGTAGATTAATTTTTCAATGATAATTAATGTTCAAAGTATGTTAAATTTTAATGGAGAAGGTCCCATTTCTTTATTTGGCCCCAGGTCTAAAAAATATCAGGACCGGCCCTAGGAACGTGCAGATGTGCAATCTTGCACGATCCAAGGGCCAGGGAAGCTTGCGGAAGAGATCCAACGACTGAAAAAAGTATGTGAGTCTTTTTGAAGGCCTGATGTCGATCTGGATTTGGATTTGGGCCCTTTAATAGGGGCAAATGGGCCGAGAGGCCAAGAGCGTCCTGTGGAATAAAGAGAGTCGGCTGTGAGAGTTTGAGGGGATTTTTTTGAGTGTTCTGAGAACTTTTGTAAAGAAATGAGTTTCTTGCTAAAAACAATGAGGTTTATGAGAATTGAGAGTGTGTGATCTCTTATAGTAATTATTTTCTTGCATAGTGAAGCTTTTATATGCTCCATAAAGATACACTTTGTCTAATCTACGTATTTAATTATATTTTATTTTTATTTTTTTTATTTTTGTTATAATAAAATGATGTCAGATCTCCAACATCGATGATCAGTGGAAATGTGCTTGCAACTTCTAGTTAAGTACAATGGATGGCTAACGTTAAAGACATTTGCTTTCCAAACTTCTCTCTTTTATTCTTACCTAACCTCAAGAAATAAAATATTTTGTGGCAGTTACTGAAAGTAACAGCTGTCGCCACTGCAAGTCAGACATTTAGGTGGCGCCAACTAAAACTTGCAGGATCCCCAAAGTCTTATAAGACCTGAACATTTTGATGAATTGGATTGGGGTCAGTGCTAAGCTGCACTATTTGCAAAGCGAAATGGGAATGGACAATGCCTGATCAAACCACCTTAATGTGAATCCATTTACAAGTTAAGATTCTTGTCCTTATCGCTTGTCCATGTTTCTCTTGCAGTGCCACAGTTTATGATTACGACAATCATAAACTGAATTAGTTCGTTTCTAGAAGACCATCACAATGACGGGACAGATGTCAATACCTCCGGCTACCTTAAAGATGTCCCTGGTATTGCTTTTGTTTTAGTCTGGGCCATACTTTTACTATCAAAAAAAAATAAAATAAAATAAATCTAGGCCATCCTTTGCCATGTGGTTCGGCATAGCATTAGAAAAATCTTGTGCGGGCATGAAACTCGTGCCACAAAATATATTTGAGAACTCAAAAGTCTAATCTCAATCTCTGTCATGGGATTTTATCAGCTCCAATCTTAATTAAAATAAATTCCAATAACTGAAAACAAGGATAGCCAAATCCCAACATTTGGAGATAAGTCACGAATCTTAGGTCATCTGATAAGGAAGAAACTACCTAGAAACAAGCTAGGGCCCAAACAGTATTATTACCAATCATGATCTAGAAAGAAAATTTTCAAATTATCAGTTGAACCATTCAAAAACTAACAAGCAAATTTAAACCTAAATAACTCTCTTTTTTTTCTTTCTTTTGAAAAGAACAGGACTCTGCCTGAGTTATTAGATGTGGAAACTGCTTGCGTGGTTGGCAGTCCCCACGCGAGTAGAAATTTAGGTGACCCAACTCTGTTTTCGAAGGTTCCTCCGTAAAATCTGGCTTTGATAAAAGGATAAAAGAACATAAAAAACAAGTAATGAACCAGCTTCTCCTATTAGGTCCGGTTTCCATGGACCACGCCCATTCCACACCTACTTGAAACGTCCGACTTGCACGTACCCACTCTCTCTCCGTGCGCCCTCCCACCCCACACCCCCGCCACACAGGTAACCTTTTCTTTTCTTTGTAATTATATGTAAGATTTTTTTTGTTTTTTAATAGACGACAGATGATCGTACCATTCTGATATGAAAAAGGCCATAAAATCAGAAGACAAAAAATCTTATAGAGCCGGCGGGCATGTCTTGCTTTATTTTTAAGCCTAACTTTCAGAGTGCTCTGTTATATATGATACAATCCAATTTATCGTATTCATCTCCCGAAAAATTAGGCCCTTTCTAAAAAAAGGCCATATGCAAAGGCCATGGGATTTTAGGAGACGCTATATTATATATCTGCAGACTAATATCGTAAAATAATTTCCCACCAACCCTTTCTTACAGAAACGTTCCTGTTCAAAATATTCCATCCGTTTTGACCCAAACCTCAACGACTGGATCCAAAATCCCGCGGCCATCCCACCACCTACCGTGCCTTCGGCTCAGTCAAATCTCGCTGCACTCCACCCCTTCCCATCCATTCCCCCCTCCATCTATAAATCACCAGACAATGCTGTCCAC
Organism: Elaeis guineensis; assembly: GCF_000442705.2. Taxonomy (NCBI): domain Eukaryota; kingdom Viridiplantae; phylum Streptophyta; class Magnoliopsida; order Arecales; family Arecaceae; genus Elaeis; species Elaeis guineensis. The sequence goes on along the minus strand of NC_025993.2, from coordinate 90,648,140 downwards.
CTCTCCCCGCACTGCCTTCTTTGAGCTTCCCTTCCACCAAACTTTGCTTTCAATAGCCTTCACTACTTTTCTCACCAACCTTTTTCTCCAAAATGCCAGCTGAGGCCACCACCCTCCCCGGCCACGGCCAGACCGTGTGTGTCACCGGTGCCGGAGGCTTCATCGCCTCCTGGCTCGTCAAGCTGCTCCTCGAGAGGGGCTACACCGTCCGGGGGACCGTCCGTGATCCTGGTAACTAAATCGTATTTCAAAATTTTCTTTTTGTTAGCTAGCACATCTCTTTTAGTTGCAAGTCTTCTGATTTCTTGATGCTATTCTTTTAGAGGACCCCAAGAATGGTCATTTGAAAGAACTTGAAGGAGCTGCTGAGCGATTGGTTCTCTTGAAAGCTGAATTGCTCGATATCGACAGTCTCCATGCTGCGATTGATGGCTGCGATGGTGTGTTCCATACTGCATGCCCAGTTACTGACGATGTAAGCCTTTGCATTTTTTCTTTTTCCTTGAGATTTTTGGAGACCATTGCATGTGGATTGGAGGGAGGTAGAAGTGCATGGTGATGGCAAAGGAATTGAATTAGATGGGTGGAATGCATGCAGGAGACCATGATAGTTCCTTCGGTGAATGGGACCAGGAATGTGATCGATGTCTCGGCTGGTGCAGCCATCCGGCGGGTGGTGTTCACCTCCTCGATCGGCGCCGTCTACATGAACCCTAACCACAGCCCGGACGTGGTTGTTGATGAGTCTTGCTGGAGCGATCTTGAGTACTGCAAGAGCACCAAGGTTGGTATTCAATGTGATGGATGGAATTTTCTTCCTTATTCTTTTCTTCTTTTTTCTCCCTTTACTGCAGAACTAGAACGAATGGAAGTCTGACCGAGGTTAAGGACAGGATTTGAACCTAGATCACTGATACTAACACCTTGGAAATTTGTACAAAGTTAATTTGACTAAGGCTCTTATATTGAAATTTGATTTTTGATAGTTTTTCTTCTCTTTTTTGTGAGATAACAATTTGATAATTACTATATAAATGCAGAATTGGTATTGTTATGGAAAGACGGTGGCCGAGCAAGATGCATGGGAGGTAGCGAGGGAAAGGGGAGTGGATTGGTGGTGGTGAACCCGGTGCTGGTGCTCGGACCACTCCTTCAGCCAAACATCAACGCTAGTGTAGCACATATCACGAAGTATCTAACTGGGTCAGCAAAGACGTACATAAACGCTGCACAAGCGTACGTCCATGTGAGGGACGTGGCAGAGGCTCATATAAAAGTTTACGAAGCTCCGGACGCAAAGGGACGATATATATGCGCAGAGAGCACACTGCACCGTGGGGAGGTGGTTCGCATCCTTGCTAAGCTCTTCCCGGAGTACCCCATCACCAACAAGTAAGTTTACTGCTGATATCATACTAAGTTCCTGGGTCCTACTAGGACTCTTAGATATCTAATAATTGGAGAAGTAGTTGTACGTTTGCGTAGTTCTTGTCAAAGCTTTTGCTAGGCAAGGGAAGAACGATAGTTAGCGTATATTTCAATGATAAAAAAAATAAATATAAAAAAAAAAATAAAATATAATATGTATAACGATATTTTATTTTTTTTTTTTTTTTTTTTTTTTTTTTTTTTTTTTTTTTTTTAGTCTAAAAATATCAAGGCAAGGAAACTATAGTACGTAACTTGAGTTAAGAGAACTATCGTATTTGTCCAAAAAAAAAATGGAAAATGGATACATGTGCAGAGGGGGCAAATCTATGAATTCTCACCTAAGCTCATAGAAATTGCCCTCTTTATGTCGTGGAAAAAAGAATATATATACCTTTATTTCTTTGTGTTTGACGTAAGCTTAACGTAGCCATCTATGTATGGTCTTTCTATTCTATGTTCTCCTCCACGCTGCTTAGGCAAGATTGGATGAAAATTATAGTATTAGTTCATTAATTCCCTTGAGCTACATGATATATATATATATATATATATATATTTTATATATTATATATAATATATATATATATATATCATAATTATTCAAGCCTCTTCTCATCCAATAGGGAAAGAAATCTCAATTATTTCTCGATACAATCATGGGGCTTACTATTTTTTATTTTGATGCAGGTGTAAAGATGAAATAAATCCACCGAAGAAAGGATACAAGTTCACCAACCGACGGCTCAAAGAGATGGGAATTGAGTTCACGCCTGTGAATCAATGCCTCTATGAAACTGTCAAGAGCCTGCAAGAAAAAGGCCTGCTTCCTGTCATCTCTCCGGACGCAAACTTTACAGCAGCGCACTAAATTTAATTACGTAATTAATGGCTTCCTATATGTCAATGTTTCCAACCTAACTCGTGATATTAATGAGTTGTTGTCATACTCAAAAGTAAAGAGTTGTTATCAGACTCAAAGCTGGTTATACTTCCTATATATGCAACTTGTACATGCTATTATATTTGAGTAGATTTTAATAAAAAAAATACAGAGATTTTGTCCTTCTTCCCTTGTTTGAACATGGTATCAGAGTTTGATCTCTGTTCTTGCCCTGATCCCCTGTGCCATTGACAGATCTAAGCTCAGATCTTGGGGCTACTCTCTCATCTGCACCCGTATCCTACATGCAGCCTTTTCTCTGATGTCTAGCCAGGACATCATTTCTACAGGACTTTTCCAATACCACACGTCGTAGCAGGAAGAAAGAAAAAATAAAACAGAAACAATCAAATACGTGGACAGCCAAATAGCTCGCCTCCATGGGGCATTTAAGTTTCACTATGAGAAAAGAGAAAATTACAAGAGGAGATCACATCCTCAACTCTCGTACACCCAATCTCTCCCTCACAAGAAGCTCTCCTTCACGAAATTTCTCTCTCTAAGAAGATCCCCCTGAACTCCTGAAGTGACCATTGTCTACTATCTAACAGTTTGCCTGAAGCATCCTGCTCCTACTCTCTGTCGGTGCCTCTCGATCTATTGCTGCTCTGAATCCTCTGTCGAACAACCAAAGTACCCCATCTCTGTTGCCACAGGGTTTCTTTAAAGACCTTAGATCGATCAAATCCCGACTTTAATGCAAATTAAGACTCCTCAGATCATCCAAATACGCCTCTGAAGCATTGGATCTTGATCACAAGCCCTGCAGACCCTCCGATTGTGCATCGATCCATAAGAATCCATCGTGAACCATGAGAAATCAGTCAAAAATGCCCGTCGGTCCATCATGGACGGTGCAAAACCTAGGAGAAATGCCCGCCCGGTCCATGCAGGTCCCTATGGACCGTCGGTCCATGCAGCGCGCATGGACCGCATGCGAAAACCATACGAGCCCGCTGCTCGCAGTCGGGCCTGCACCGCCATGTGCGTCGGCCTCCCGCCGTAGCCTCTGTCGGCCCACCGCCAGCCTCCGCCGCTTCATGGGCTGTGCCACCTCCTTCAGACTTTTTTCGCACGTAATTTTTTATCTGGACTCCATTTGGGCTGATCTTTGGCTCATTGGACTTCGTTCGTCATCGCGGATCTCGTTGTAAGCTCAGTGTAGATCGAATCTCAAGGCATCAAATTCTAACAATCTTCATCTCGACTCGACATTCGGCCTCCTCCTAACTCTGAGAGCTTTTGGATCTCCTTGCCCCCATACTCTGGGCAATCACCTGCTGATCATGGATGGACAGATATGGAGTCAAGACAAGCTGCTCAATCCCATCTTCAACGTATGCTGTGCTCCTCTTGATCTGAAATCTGCTCGGATATCATCCTGTGGCAATAGAATTCTCACCCTATGATATCACCCTCATCCTCTCGAGTCTCACGTCTCATACTCGATCTACCTTCACCTAGAGCTCCACCTCGCTCTGGACTCTTTCTAGCTCCTGAAGCTCCATCTCGATTGAGCTCCTCGCAGATAGTAATGTCCTCTCATCCTTTTTTTTCTTCTAGAATAACCTTATCACCGTGCAATACCTTTAAGATTCCTCCACCAGCTACCATCCTATAGCCTCTCAAATCCAGTTTGCTCAGTGAGATAAGAATCCATCTGAAATCGGATATGTATAAGATCTCCCCAATCTCCTCACTGCACCATCATGTGCCCAATGTCTTTGATTGCACAGCTCGATCCATCCGACAGATAAACAATATCTTCATTACTCTCCAAAAAGTCAAACTACTCCTCTCTGCAACATACATGATAGGTGCTGCTGGAAAGAAGTAGATACCTGTTAAATATCTCCAAAACATCACCCTCTGACTTGCTACTGGCTGTCGCTGCAGTAGCCCTCGTCCGATTCCTGAGTTGAGAGCAATCTCTGGCTAGATATTCTTATCCGTCACATCGATAACATCTGATCTTGCCCAAGTCCCTCATTTTGGACTTGAACCGTCCTCGTTGCGATCTCCTATCATTTCATCTACTGCCTCCTACTACTTCAGAAATCATCAAAGCTGAGCTACCGCCACCTGAGCTTGAAGCTGGATTCTCTTTCCTGCAAACCTCATTCTGAAAAATTATTGCGGTGACCTCATCCATCTTAATGGTGCTCTTCTCTACTAAAAGAGTAGTCACCAAGAACTCATACGAAGGGAGAAGTGACACTAGTAAGATCAATAACTTGGTCTCCTCCTCAACTTTCTCGCCAATACTGAGAAGATCGATGAGGATCTCCTGGAAGTGACTGAAATGCTCCACATACTCTATCTCTTAGTCATCCGCAGTTGGTAGAACTGCCTCCAGAGGAAGAGGGTGTTGGTGAAAGACTTTACCATGTACAACTCTCGAGCTTCGACCACAGCATCATCGAAAAAATTTTCAAGCACATGGTTCACCACCTCATCTGCTAGATACAAGCAGATCGTACTCACCATCGATCTGCATCTGGAGCCGTCTCCAATCCTGCACCTCCATAGTAGTCAGCTTCTTCTTGCACAAGAGAGCATCGATCAATCCTTGCTGGATGAGCACATCCTTCACCCTTGCCTGCCACAAGAAAAAATTATTTTTTTCATCAAACCTGTTGATCTCTATCTTGATTGAGCCTGTCTTCTCCATCTTTAATCTTGCTCACCATCGCCACAATCTGGATTCTGATACTACCTCGCTCCAATATCATTTGTTGGAGATGTCTGGCCAGGACACCACCTCTACGGGACCTTTTTGATACCATGCATCGCAGTAAGAAGAAAGAGGAAATAAAATAAAAACAATCAAATATGTGGATCGACCAAAAGATTTGCCTCCACGGGGCATGCAAGCTTCACTATGAGAAAAAAAAAATTATAACAGGAGATCATACCCTCAACCTTTATACACTCAATCTCTCCCTCACAAGAAGCTCTCCCTCACAAAAGCTCTCTTAGGAAAATCCTCCTGAATCTCTGAAGCGACTGCTATCCGCTGTATAACAGTCTGCATGAAGCATCCTGCTCCTGCTCTCTGTCGATGCCTCTTGGTCTGCTGCTGCTCTGGGTCCTCTACCGAACAACCAAAGTACCCCATCTCTATTGCACAGGATCTCTTTAAAGACCTCAGATCGATCCAATCCCAACTCTAATGTAAATTAGGACTCCTCAGATCACCCAAACATGCCTTGAAGCATTAGATCTTGATCGCAAGCCCTGCAGACCCTCCGATCGCATACTAATGCACAAGAACCCATTGTGGATCATGAGAAACCAGCCAGAAACACCGTTGGTCTATCATGGACCATGCAAAACCCAAGGGAAATGCCAGTCCGATCCATGCGGGTCCCCATGGACCGTCGGTCCACGCACCATGCGTAGATCGTGTGGGAAAACCGTGCAAGCCATGCTGCGCACACCCACCTGGGCTCGGGCCGTGCCCCACGCATGCCTACATGCTGGGCCATGTGCTCATGGTCAGGTCGAGCATCGTTGTGTGCGCTAGCACCGCTGCGGCCTTCGCCAGCCCACCAGCGCCTCCATCACCTCATAGGTCGTGCCATCTCCTTCGGACTTTTTTCATATGTGGCTTCTCTATCTGGACTCTGTTTGGACTGATCTTAAGCTTGTTGAACTCGTTCGTCGTCATGGACTTCGCTGTGGGCTCAGTGTAAATCAAATCTCGAGGCATCAAACCCTAACATTCTCAATTCTGTTGCCAGTGTTGGTGCGGCCTTTTGTAAAGTTCCATTGCCAGCATGCGGCATGTCTTCCACTATTTGGCCTCTTGCCAGCACTCACATAGGTTTCAAGCAATTTTTCTAGTGCGGCCACACCGCATTCCTAGCCTGCTTGGCAGCACTGGCATATACCAACCTGTAGTGCCATCGAGAGGATTTTTTTGGCAACCACCCCTTGCCTCAGACCTTTCTGGCACAAAGGATCAGGTTATTAGGCAACAATTTGAATTTTGAATATAGTAGCCAACATTTTGAATTTTGAATTTTGGATTTTGGAGAGATTCTAGGATCTATTTCTATCTTTGTATGATCATGATCATTTGTAATTTCTTTCTATCCTTGTATATTTTTTTCTATCCTTGTATGATTATGATTGTAATCCCTTGTATATTTTCAATTATAAATATAGATGATCTCCTCATCATATTATGAGAGAAAAAAGTTTCCATAATATTTTTTTTCAAAATTATTCTCTGTTTCTACATAGGTCTCCAACAGCATCTCCTTCATGGATAGTGCTCGGGCCATCTGGCTCGATCTTAAAGAAAAGTATTCCGAAGGCAATGCCCTTTGCATTTATAAATTGAAAACTCAGATATGGAGCCTTCGGCAAGGTGACGGTATGTCAATCGTCTCCTACTATGTAAGATTTCATATTTTATGGGAAGAACTTGCTACCTACTCAAGAGTGCCTACATGCTCGTGTGAAGCAGCAAAGGCACTGCAAACCAAGAGAGAAGAGGAACGCCTGCATCAGTTCTTATACGGGCTTAAAAGCTCATATGACTCCCTCCGTGACCAGCTACTCAACATGGAGCCCCTCTCGACCGTGAATAAGGTGTATTCATTTCTTATCCGTGGTGAGAAGCAACGAGCCATTACGGGAGTTCGTGTTTTACAATGAAGGCAGCTGCACTAGTTGCTCTCTTTAGTGATATACAGGCTTGTGACAAGAATAAAAAGTATATGCATTGTAACCATTGCAAGAAAATAGGTCAATGCCTGACCATTATTTTCAATTACATGGATATCCACTCGATTAGCAACCCAAGGGCCACATGGGAGCCAAGGGGCATAGCAGCAATAGCTTCGATGGCAACCAGAAAGGGGGAGCCAAGGCAAATTCCGTCGCTCAACAATCTGCAACAACAGCCACTCAGCAGCAGCTCAGTCAGCTATCTACTATAGAACAGTCAGCTGAACTGAGCTCTCCACTTTCGGGCCTCAATTTTGTGCAATATCAACAACTTCTTTTTCTTCTTGGCCAAGATAAAACTAATAGCTCTATAAACTTTATCGGTATGGCTTCTATTGACCCCTCCTTTAATCGTACTTGGATACTCGATAGTGGTGCCTCAGACCACTTAACCTTTAGTAAGTCTACTTTACATAATATTCGGCCTCTTCATAAGTCCTTACCCATAACTTTGCCTAATGGAACAAACTTACCCGTTAAATTTTTCGGGGAACTAATAACATCACCTTACACCAAACATTATATGCACCTAGTTTCATTTGCAACCTTATTTTCATTAGCAAGTTAGCCCGTGATCATAATTGTGTTGTCCCATTTTTTCCTTCATTTATGTCTTACAGGACCTTGCTACGAGGAAGCTGATTGGTCTGAGTGAATTTCAAAATGGTCTATACTACTTCAAGGAATCGATAATAAGGTCTCTCTATCAATAAGGTTGCCGTCTCTTCTGATATTTGGCATGCGCAGTTAGGACATTGTTCCTATAAGAATTTAAAATTAGGACATTTTCTTGCTAATAAACATTTTGATGCATCAAATAATTATTATGGTATCTATGCTCGTGCCAAGCAAACACGCAAACCTTTTTCTCTTAGTGTAATAGATCTTCAATTCCTTTCTTTTTAATTCATGTTGATATTTGGGGACCGTATCGTACTCCATTACACATGGGAGCACACTTCTTTCTTACAATAGTTGATGACTGCACACGTGCTACATGGGTTTATTTATTGCAAAAAAAATCCGATGCTTATCAATACTTTGTTAATTTTCATGCCATGGTTTTTGATCAATTTAATGGTGTTATTAAGCAAGTTCGTAGTGATAATGCCCAAGAATTCATAGCTAGTCTGTTAAAATCATTCCTCTTAGAGTGCGGGAGCATTTCTCAATCTTCTTGCATAGAGACTCACAACAAAATGGAGTTCATCGAGCGTAAACATCGATACCTCCTAAATGTTGCACGTGCTCTTCGATTTCAAGCAAATTTACCTGTAACTTTTTGGGGCTAGTGTGTTTTAACTACCGCTTATTTAATCAATTTAACTCCATCCTCTAAGCTTAATGAGAAAAGTCCCTATGAACTTCTTTTTCATAAGACACCATCCTACAATCATTTACGAATATTCGGTAATCTTTGCTATGCGCATAGAAGTAGTCATGATAAGTTTGAACTATGCTCTCATGCTTATGTTTTTGTTGGGTATCCTTTTAGTCAAAAGGATACCATATTTTTGATCTTTAAACCCAAAAAATTTTCACTTCTTGTGATGTTATTTTTCATGAAAATACTTTTTCTTTTCATAAATACCAACCCGACCAGCTTTTCTAACCAAATTTTGATGATCTTCTTTTGAGCCAAGACATAGTTCTAAGTGAACTGGGGCTCACTAGGCCTAATCCAATCTCAGTTTTAACAAATCCATCCCACTTATCTGAGCTAGGCCTCATTCGGCCTAATCCAGCATCTGTACAAGTTGGCTCGTCCAACTTATCAGAGTTGGGCTCTTTTCAACCTAACTTGACGTCAACTCAGCTCACCATAGCTTCATTTAATCTTGCCCAACCTACTCTGGCAGTAGGCCGAACAGATCTAGATCCAGCCCAATCTGAGGTGGAGACCATTATTTCCTCCCTTAACCAGCCCCCGTCTTCCCATGCTCCTAACTTTCAGCCACGTCGGGAATGCAGACAACCTTTACGACTAGCAAATTATATTATCGATGCTCCTTGTGTGACTAGATCATCGGACTCCTTGGTCAACTCAGTAACCTCTGGTAAGGCCTATCCTATTTCCTACTATACATTTAATTTTATATTTAATGAAGCACACTGAGTTTTTCTTTCAGCCATAATCGCTCATAGTGAACCCAGTACTTATTCTCAAACTGCACGAGACCCAAATTGAAGAACTGCTATGGAGGCTGAACTTGTGGCTCTTGAGCATAACAGGACTTGGTCTTTGGTACACCTCCCATCTGATAAGAAACCCATTAGTTTTCATTGGGTTTACAAAATCAAATATAAGGCTGATGCTCAATCAAGCAATATAAATCTCGTCTTATGGTTAAAGGTTATACGTAGATAGAGGGACTTGATTATAATGAAACTTTTGCTCCAGTTGCCAAATTAACAATGGTTCGTTATCTCTTAGTAGTTGCCTTAACCAAAAATTGGCAATTATGCCAATTAGATGTTAACAATACCTTTCTTCATGGCGATTTACATGAGGAGGTCTACATGACTCCTCCTAGATTTCTATCTCCAGGCGATGCCCGAGTATGTTGACTGCACAAGTCTTTGTATGGCCTCAAACAAGCCTCCAGGCAATGGTTTAAAAAATTCTCAAATGCCCTACTTCAGTATGGATGCATTCAATCCAAGGCCGACCACTCTTTGTTTACAAAGCAAGATGGGAACTCTTTCCTAGTCATTCTTGTCTATATCGATGATGTAATTAGTGTCGATAATGACTCTTCTCACTATCAAGCCTTGAAGGATTTCTTACAAAGCTATTTCCACATCAAGGACTTAGGCATTTTGAAATTTTTTTGGGGTTGGAGGTTGCTCGATCTTCTTCTGAGATATTTATTTTCCAATGAAAATATGGACTCGATATTCTTTAGGAAAGCGATATGTTGTCAGCTAAACCAATAGATTTTCCAATGCAATAACAACTATGGCTTTCAGCAGATGATGGCCCACCCCTTGATGATTCGGGTCAATATTGGCAATTATTGGGGCATCTTATTTATTTGATGATTAGTAGACCAGATATTGTCTACTCTGTCTATGTCTTGACACAATTTATGTAGTCTCCCTACTAACCTCATCTTGATGTTGTCCACCGTATTCTTTGCTATTTGAAGGGTTCTCGTGGACAAGGCTTATATTTTCCAAATAAGAATTCTTTGCAGTTACATATTTTTTGCGATGTGGATTGGGCAGGATGTCCTATGACCAGGTATTCTATTACAAATTTTTTTATCTCTTTAGGAGATGCATCTATCTCTTGGCGTGCTAAGAAGCAGGCCACTATTTTTTGTTCTTCTACAAAGGCTGAATATCACGCCATGGCTCACATTAGTAGTGAGCTCTTTTGGCCCCACACTCTTCTCTTGGACCTTAGCATCCCTCAAAGTGGTCTTACGCTACTATATTATGACAATCAAACTGCCTTACACATTGCCACCAATCCGTATTTCATGAACACATGAAACATATCAAAATTGACTGTCATTTCATCTACGATCATCTTCAATCTGGTAATATTGCCACTCGATATATCTCATCCAAGCAGCAACTCGCGAACATCTTTACTAAGGCCCTTGACCGTGATCATTTTCATGACATCTTGCACAAGTTGGACATTCGTAATCTTTATGTTCCAACTTAGGGGGAGTGTTAGGCACTAATTTGAATTTTGAATATAGTAGGCAATTTTTTGAATTTTGGAGAGATTCTAGGATCTATTTCTATCTTTATATGATCATGATCATTTGAAATTTCTTTCTATCCTTGTATATTTCTTTCTATCCTTGTATAATTATGATTGAAATCTCTTGTATATTTTCAATTATAAATATAGATGATCTCCTCACCATATTATGAGAGAAAAAAATTTTCATAATATTTCTTTTCAAAATTATTCTCCTTTGTTCAAATTTTTCACAGGTAATGGGCATTAAGAGCTTTACCACTCAACAAGAAAGGATATTTGTGACGCAAAAAAAGCATCACAAATACTAAATTTCTATCGTAAATAATTACAAAAAAATTTTATCACTAATAATTAGTTGCTAAAAATAGGATCGCAGATAATATTTTATGGTGAAACATAAAATTTCATTGCTAATAACAGATTTTTTATGATGAAATATTTTTAATTTTTTTATTTTTTAAATTATTTATGATAAAAAAATTTCATCACAAATAGGTAAATTTATAATAGAAATATATTTTTATCATAAATAAACTTATTTATGATAAAAATTTCCATAGCAAATAATTTAATAAATAAATTTAATATTTTTAAAAATAAAATAAAAATATTTATTTATGATAAAAAATTTACATCATAAATATTTTCATCTTAAAAAATATATTATTTATGATGAAAATCATTGATCACAAATAATTTAAAAAAAAATTAAATTTAAAAAAATAAATTATTTATAATGAAAATCTTTTATCATAAATAAATTTATTTGCATTGATACTCCATCGCAAATAATTCTATTGTTAATTAAAATATTATATTTTTTTTAAAAATAATTTATAAATATATATTTTTAATTTATATTTTTAATATTTAATATTTATAATTTATATAATTAAAATAAAAAAATTCACATAATAAATCCATAAATAAATATGATCATTTTATTATATTAAAATATAATTATAAAAAATAAATTTGATAATTATAAGAGATCCAAAATAAAAATAAAAAAAATAAAGATAAATTGCTGGCCATCAAACATCAGTATCTGGAGAAGGAGAACGGGTGGAGCACGATGGATCGGCTTGCTGTTGCCTCTCAACTTAATTATCTGCTCTATCTATGCCATCTGCTCCATCATCTGTATCTGAAATAACTAGTATGAGTCGATGCATACAGCCAATTCATCAACTCGCTATCGATCCTCAGTAGTCTGTCTCTGTATCTCCATTAGTTGGACATCGCAGGCAACATGGACGTCAACCCTGGTGAGCATGAGGATAGGAGAGCTCTGATCCCATGTCCTAGTTCTAATATAACAAAATCTCATATCAAACACCTGATCATAGATCTCATCATCTATGGGTGCAATCGAGCCCTCAGGGGTAGGTTGGGATCTCATCTCTATCATACAATCCTGAAAATTAAAGTTATAGCTATTCTTAATTTATACTGAAAATCAAAATGCTAATGAAAAAATATTTGAAAAAACTTACATAATGCTTCTGGTCCCCATTGTCCATTTTTCTGACTGTCACTAGTGGGTCTGCTGGTAGATCTCGATCCTATCAGGAAGCTCTCTACTCTCACTACAATAGAAAAAAATATTTATAATGCAAACAAAATATTACAAATAATAAATTTCATCATAAATAATTATTTATGATGAAACTTCCATTGCTAATAATTCATCGCTAAAAATAAGATCACAGATAATATTTTACGATAAAAAAATAATTTCATCACTAATAATTATATTTTTATGATAGAATTTTTTCATTATAATTTTTTTATTTTTTAAATTATTTGCAATGAAATAATTACATCACAAATAGATGAATTTATAATGAAAATATTGCTTCATAAATAATTTAAAAAAAATAAATTAAAAAAATTTATTTATGATGGAAGATTTTCATCATAAATAAGTTTATTTGCAACAGATATTCTATCATAAATAATTTCATCATTAATTAAAATATAATATTTTTAAAAAATAATTTATAAATATATATTTTTTAATTTATATTTTTAATATTTTATATTTATAATTTATAAAATAAAAATAAAAAATTCACATAATAAACCTATAAATAAATTTGATCATTTTATTATATTAAAATATAATTATAAAAAAATAAATTTAATAATTATAAGAAGTCCAAAATAAAAATAAAAAAATATACAAACTGACCGTTGGCCATCAAGCATCAGTATCTGAAGAAGGAGAATGGGTGGAGCATGATGGACCAACCTGTTGCTGCCTTATCAACGCCATCTGCTCCATTATCTACGTTTGGAATGACTGATAGGAGTCGATGCGTGCAGCCAACTCATCAGCTCATTGTCGATCCTCAGCAGTTCGCTGTCGATCTTCAACAGTCTATCTCTATATCTCTGTCAGTTGGGCATTGTAGACAGCATGAACGTCAGCCCTGGATGAGCGTGAAGATGGTGAGCTCTGATCCTATACCAGCCCTCTAACATAACAGGGTCTCATACCCAACATCTGATCACAGATCTCGTCATTTATGGGTACGATCGAGCCCTCAGGGATAGGTTAGAATCACATCTCTATCATACGATCCTAAAATTAAAGTTATAGCTATTTTAAGTTTGTACTGAAAATCAAAATATCAATAAAAAAAATATTGAAAAAACTTACATAAAGCTCTTAGCTCCCCACCGTCCACTTCTCTGACCATCACTGGTGGATCTTGATCCTATCAAGAAGCTCGCCACTCTCTACATCTCTCTGTAATTTGAGAATAATTAAAAAAAGTTTCAAATAGTTAAAAAATTAAAATATTTTAAATAGAAATTACTTATCATCTGCTCTATATAGCGAGCGAACGACCTCAGACCTCCACAATACGAGACAGTCTGTCTTGTCCAATTCGCAGTATTTCGAGAACATCGATCCTATATAGTTAACAGATAAATTAATAAGTAACTAATTGAATTTAAAAAAAATAATTCAATTATTAAACTCTAAAAAAAATAAAATTGGATGCTTAACTTGATATGCTGAGTCCTCATACCTATGGCATATGACAGCCCAGTCCTCGATACTGATGCTGTCATATGGCCGTGTCGCATTGCCTCCACCTCCTGATCCTCCACTATAGCATACCAGTGGCGATGAATGCGACGCCAGTAATTGTTAAAATACGAGCATAGATGGTCATCCACAGCTTATCGCACATAATCATGCTCAAAATCAACAATATCAAATACAGCCTGTCAATAACAAATATTATAAGAATATAGTGCTCATTAAATATTTTATTAAATATTATTTTATCTAAAGTGGCTATAGAAGACCTCCCTCTGAGCCAGTGTAACGTGACGCCAATCGGAGAGCATCACAGAGCCATAGCTACGGCATATGATGCCCAGCTCAGTCCGCCATGCCTCGCACCATCCCTTAATGGGTATGGTGAAGTCGGGCGAAATCTCGATAAGGAGACGCTATCCCTCGTGCTCGCATCTCCAACCTCAGAGATGCACCACTCCCCCACCACCACCGCTCTCCGCCCGTCACCACTACCTCCCATCCCTAGCGGTGCCCCTTCGGTCCCCACACCTCGTGACCCCCCTCCCGATCCTCCGCCCCACCCCACGTCACCCCCACCCCCTGGCCCACCCCACTCGCAGCCCCCACAGCCCCCCATCCTTTGCTCCACCCCCTGGCCTGCTCTGCTCACAGCCCCCACCCCCCATCCTCCACTCCACCCTGCATCATCCGCACCCCCTGGCCCACTCGCTCGCACCCCCCACTACTCGTGGCCCCCATCCCCCTGTCCTCCGCCTCACCCCATGTCACCCCCACCCCCTGGCCCGCTCCACTCGTGCACCCCACACCCCACGTCACCACCACCCCGCCCCCCCTCCCATCTCGTCCTCCACCACACCCCACGTCACCACCACCCCCTAGCCCACTCTGCTTGTGCCCCCACCCCCCTGCTCCTTTCTTCCTCATGGAGCCAAAAAAAAGGGTTTATCTCGCAGCGGTGGCAGCAGCGGTGGCAATGATGGCAGCAATGGCAATGGAGAGGAAGACCGACGGTGACAACGGTGACTATGGGGCTCGCTCGCCAGCTGATGGAAGCCCAGGAGGAGGGGGAGAGGGTTTCATATGGGAGGGGGAGAGGTTTCGCAGGAAGTGACGAGTAGATGGAAGTGATGGGCACAGTTTTAATAGAATTTTAGCGACACAATATTTCATCACTAAAATAATTATTAACGATGAAAATTTTTTTTCATTGTTAATAATTTATGTCAATTTTTTTTTCTAAATAAAATTTTTTTCTCTAAAAAATTTAACAAAAAAAATTTCTAAAAAAATAATTTATGATGAAAATCAGAATTTTCATTGCTAATAATGTTATTCACGATGCAAACAAAATTTACGTTGCAAATAATCTATCATTTATTTTTTAAAATTTTTTAATTTTTCATCGATTATTTATGATGAAAATTTCACATCAAAAATAATTTAATATTTATGACATAAAATATATTTGCATCATAAATAATATTTATTTACGATATAATTTTGGCATCGATAATAATTGACTCATTTATTTTTTTTTAAAAAATAATTTTTTATTGATTATTTTATGATAAAAATTCTATATCATAAATAATTTAATATTTATGATGTAAAATTTATTTTCATCATAAATATGAATTATTTTTGATGGTAATTTTCATAACAAATACTTCCATCATAAAAATCCTATTTTCTTATAGTATAATTTTTTTCTAAATATAATATGATTTTAAAATTTAAAATCCATCTTCACCGTTCATTATCTAAATAATTATAATTAAAATATTTTCATAAAAGACCACCTCGATTTGGTAGCCCTAGCTATGTTGATCAATAAAATTTGATTTCAACATTCACGAATGATCATATGATGATCTGATAGATAGAGACCACTATGGGTCCAAAAATTTACAACGATAATCTCGATAATATTTATAACATACTATCAAAATTTTATTTCAATCGGACATCATTATCATAGTCAATTTAGCACAGGATGATTTGAACCGTTAAATTAAAAATGAGTGATCAGAAGGCCAAGCAGCATCTGATTATGAGGTAATTTTTTTAGGTAAATAGTCTTTACTACTACTTTGATCATTTATACGGTGGTGATCATAAAATTCAAACCATGTATATATGAACCATCCAAAACTATATATCTTTTGATACTCATTTTTAAAGTTCTTAAGTAATTATACTTGTACTTTTATAAAATCTATTTAATATGGATGGTTTATATACATGTGGTTTAAATTTTACGATCACCATTATGCAGATGATTAAAATATAGCAAAAATTATTTATCTAAAAAATTATCTTATAATTGTACGCTGTTTGGCCTTTTGATTATTCATTTTTTATTTAACGATCCAAGTCATCCCGTACTAAATTGATCATGATAATGATGTCTAATTGAAGTAAAATTTTGATAGTATACTATAAATATTATCAAGATTATCATTGTAAGTTTTGGATCCATCGACGGTCTCTATTATCAGATCATTATACGGTCGTTCATGATCATCGAAATTAAATTTTATTGATCGACATAGTTAGGACTATCAGATTGAGTTAATTTTTTATAATAACACTCTAATGATAATTATTTAGATAATGAATGATAAAGATAGACTTTAAATTTTAAAATTATATCATATTCAAAAAAATAAAAAAATTATATTCGATTGCAAAATATATTTACGATCAATTTTTTAGTTACACAATATTGAAAAAAATTTATGACCAAAAAATTGAACATAAAATACTTAAATTATTTTTAAAATTTATAAAATATTTTTATCATAAATAATCTACTATTTATTTTTTAAAATTTTTTATCAATTATTTATGATAGAATTTTATGTCATAAATAAAAAATTATTTGCGATGTAAATTTAATTTACATCGTAAATTACTGATTATTTGTGATACAAAATTTTTATCACAAATAATCTACCATTTATTTTTTTAAAATTTTTGATTTTTTATCGATTATTTATGATAAAAATTTTGCATCATAAATAGTAATTATCTATGATATAAATTTAATTTCTATCATAAATAATCAATTATTTATGATGCAAAAATTTTATCACAAATAATCCACCATTCTTTCTTTTTAAAATTTTTGATTTTTCATCGATTATTTATGATAAAAATTTTATGTCACAAATAATTCATTATTCATGATGTAAATTCAATTTGCATCATAAATAAAATTATTTACAATAAAACATTTTTATTATAAATAATCGACCATTTATTTTTTAAATTTTTAATTTTTTATCAATTATTTATGATGAAAATTTTATATCATAAATAATTTAATATTTATGATGTAAATTTTTTTCACATCATAAATAATTATTTATGATAAAAAATATTTTTTATTATAAATAATTTATTATTTATGATGCAAATTTTATTACATCACTAATGCATGTATTTATGATGAAAATATTTTTATCATAAATAATTTCATCGCTAAAATTTTCTTTTTTTTAGTATCTCTATATCTCTCTACAATTTGAGAATAATTAATAAAAAAATTTTAAATAGTCAAAAAACTAAAATATGTTAAATAAAAATTACTTACCATCTGCTCTATATGACAAGCAAGCGGCCTCAAACTCCCATCGTGCGAGACAGTCTGTCTCGCTTGATTTGTGATATTTCAGACATATCGATCTTGTACAGTTAACAGTCAAATTAGTAAGTAATTAACTGAATTTAAGAATAAATAATTTAATTATTAAACTCTAAAAAAAATTTGGATGCTTAACCTGATATGCCGGGTGCTCACACCTGCGGCATTGACAGTTCAATCTTCGATACTGATGCTGTCATATGGCCGCTGCCACACTACCTCTACCCCTTGGTCCTATACTATAGCATACCAGTGGTGATGAATACGATGCTGATAATCTTTAAAATATGAACATAGATGATCATCCACAGCTTGTCGCACGTAATCGTACTCAAAATCAACAATATTAAATATAGCCTGTCAATAATAAATATTATAAGAATATAGTATTAATTAAATATTTTATTAAATATTATTTTATCTGTAATTGGCTATAAAAGATCTCCCTCTGAGTCGGTGTAATATGACGCCAATCGAAGAGTGTCACAGGGGCATAGCTGTGGCATATGATGCCCAGCTCAATCTGCATGGTTCGCACCATCTTCTAATGGGCGTGGTGATCTCGATACGGAGATGCTTCTCCTCATGCTCGTGTCTCCAATGCTCCAGGATGAGGTTCTTCGACAGACCTCGTCCTCGCCTCACCATCTGTACCGAATGGCCTGAAATAATAATGAATAAATCATTGGTATGATAGCCATCTATAAACCTAATAGATATAATTAAAAATAAATTTTATTATATAAAAAATATTAAAATACCACTCAGATCCGCCTCTGCAGCACCCTCTAGTAGCTTTGATGGTGTGGCAATGGAAATGAGAGAAAGCTCATCCTCAGGGATAGGTTGGGAACTCGAACGTGACCGTCTCCCTTTTGGCGCCATACCTACAATGCTTAAACCATGCATATAACTAACTTGACATATAAATGAATATAATAAAAATAATAATAATAATAAATACATAAATGCTAATGAATAGAACTGTATTGCATACCATTATTGCAGGAGAAGATTTAACAAAGACTATAGATCTATTTATCAATATCCGTATCCTCCTCGATTTGTAGGTTCTCCTTCGAATCATAATAATCGACTAATGTATCATCTTCTATGTCATCATAATTTATGAATTGATCGTCACCCTCTGAATCATCAAGATTAAATACAAAATCAGATTCAACTTCGTTGGGCAACAGATCAGCCCCATTCAAAGAAGTTGTCATAAGTTCTTCGTCAACAAGGAGCTCGATCAATGTTTGTTCTTCCTCTTAAAAAGCTTGCTCTTCATGTAGATCTAAATTTTTATCTATCTAGTTAGGTTGGTATGTCATATACGTCTGTAAATATTATTCTTTAGACGACATACCAATCACCTCGATATTTTGGATCTTTCAAATATATTACTCGTTTCCCTGAGTTGCTAATATATACGGCTCATTCTGGTACTATGTTCGTACAAAATTTATACTGATAAAGTGTGGATCGATTTGAGTACTGAACTTCTTGTTGCTAAGATCCTACTATTCATACTAAAAATGAATATCAAATTTTTGAACCCATACTTTAGTTCTATAATATCTATCAATATACCAAGATATTCAATCTCCTCTTCTCCTTCAGATCTTATCATAGCAATCCCACTATTTTGGATCTGTCTTTGCATCTCAAGCTCTCTTATATGAAATCTTATTTATTCAATGATACAGAATGCATAGTGGTTAATCCTTGATCGGAGCCACATGTTAAATCGTATAACTCATTGGTCGCACCCTCTTCTTTATTGAAATACTTAGATTTCATCTATAGCATAACATAAAAAAATTATGTTGGTTCAAATAATTAATTTTATAATTATTAAAATATAACATAATATTAGTAGAACTTACATAGTCTCCAAATTATTTTATAAATTTTCTCTTATGTTAATCATTAACATATGTATTATTTTCTCTGAATAGTATACTCTAGTGCTCACTGCAAAAATTATGATTTTTAATTTTACATCGATATGAAAAAATTAGTTAGAATACTAAAAAGTATGCTAAGATGATACTTACTCAATAAAAACTTCAATTTCTTCATAATTATTTAGAACATAGAAGTGTGCCTTAGATAGCTCATGCATGTCTATAAACTCATATCTCCTTCCATCCATAGGTCAAATCATTTGTTTGAATGTGAACAGTGTCGGTTCATTGTTACCCTATTCATAGTTTGCGTTACAATCTGGACAATTGAATCTTATTTCAATATTATTAAGATATATCAAGCAAAACTGATACACTCTGTAACTATGTATGCTTCCGCTATAGACCCTTCAAGCTATGCCTTATTGTGCACATACTTTTTTAGAATACACAAGAATCTACAAATAAAAATAAATTTAAATTTAACTAATATATTTACATCTTATAACTGATATGATGAAGAGATTACAATTTTTTTATCTTTCAATAGGACACATCCATCGATAATATACGGATCTGATCAAAAGAGCTTTCTTTGGGAGATGAACAGTCAGGTGCATCATAACATCAAAAAATGATGATGAAAAAATTTTTCTAACTTATAAAAAATAAGCACAATATCCTTCTTCAACTTCTAAGTAAGTTAATCTTCAATTTTCTGTAATACAGTTCTCATAAGAGTACTCTCAACTCAAGCACTATAGCTTGAACATCACCACTCAGATAACCACTCATGACCATAGGAAGCAAGCACTGCATCACCACATGGGAGTCATGATTTTTTATGCCAAAGATATTGTCGTCGTTGTTGCCAACATACCATGATACATTTGAAGTGTAAGCATTAGAAAACTTTATAATTTTGAACCATCCACAAAAACTCTTTTTCTTTTCGTCAAATAGTGAATAACATGCAGGTGGTATAAAAAATTTATCATCTCGATAAATTAAATGCAACTCCAATCGAATTTTCATTTCTTGCAAATCAAGGCAAACTTTTGAATTCTCTTTTATTTTTCCTACGATGCTCAATACTATACCGATGACATTATCACAAATATTATTCTTAATGTGCATTACATCCAGGTTATGATGAAGTAGTAGCTACTTTCAGTATGATAGTTCAAAAAATATGCTTCGCTCCATCCAATTCAGCTCAGCTTCAATACGCTTTTGCTTGTGAGTATCCATTTTTTTTCAAATTTCACATTTCTAATGGCTTCAAGTGGTTTTGAAACTTTCACTCCACTTAACTCCTTAGGAGGTGGATACCGATCGGACTTACCATCAAAGTATTGATTATAACGGATCCTCCAAGAGTGATTAGCAGGTAGAAACTGCCGATGACCCATGAAGTAGATTTTTCTTCCATGCTTTAAATATAAGAAAGATTTATCCTTGTTCCATGTATAGGAATATAGCCAAGTCTCAATTCCCGCATGTATGTTTTTGCTTCAGAATATGATTTTGGAAGTCTCTCTCTATCGGAAAGAGCTGCTTTAATCAATATCAAATTTTAGTCAAATGACTTCTGACATCATCAGTTCACGATTTTAATATGAAGCAATTTGATCTAAAACTCTAATTTGGAGTACTTTATACAATTTGGATAGAGTGGTTCTCGTGCATCCCTTATAAGCTTTACAAACTATTCAGAAGTTCTTTCTATTTCATTAATATTATGTTCACGATCAAAACTACCTTCAGATGCACTAGTATTCATGAGTACATTTGAGCGAACACTCTGATGTAAATTATCTAATAGTGAATCTATACCATTATGTTCGATAGGTTCAGTAGTATCACTATCATCTTCAATATCATCATCGTCGTGCATAACTTCATTCGGATCACCCTCTCCTCATGTCATATCCAACGAGCGTACTTCTTGTCTATATCATAACATAGCAGATGCTCCTCAACAAGTGATATATGATGATATACCATATTGACACATCTCTTGCATGGACACTTTATCCCACTGGCACTATCAGCCTTATGCCGTGCAAATTCAATAAACTTTTGAATACCTTTTCGATATTTAGGCAAAAAAATATCCCTCGCATTCATCCAATTTTTGTTGATATCCATCCAATAACAAAAAAAAATTTTAACAATAAAAAAATATCCCTAGCATTCATTCGGATCAGATCCCAGGTCGGATCCAGAATCGCCCCTGGCCTAGATCCCGGACTGGATTTCAACACAGATCCCAGATCGGATCCCAACCCAATCATTTAAAATAACTTACATAATAAATACAAATACAAAATAATTGCTATCTAATTATTTTATCATTTAAAATGACTTACATAATAAATGCATCCTATCACCGGCTAATAGGTAAAGTTAGGTCCTATCCCATTCAGAAATTACATTAATTCTATAGATCAATTATAGTAATCAAATGATATGCAATAGAGGTTGAAAGAAATTTTGATAGTATTTTTTCTTAGTTCTTCCCATACGGCTGAAGATGTATGAGAACTAATGAAAAATACTATCTAAAATTTTTTCAAACCCTCAATATACCATTTGATTATTATAATTATTTATAGAATTAATTATAATTTTTAAACTGTCCAAACTGGATAATCAATTGACTAATGTACATAATTTTCTCATCCATACAAAAATATATAAATATACGGATACCATAGAATGTGTACATTAGTCAAAAGATTGGTCTAGATTCTATACAATACAACTTTTATAAAAATAAATATCTAATTAATTAGTTAAATTAATAAATAATTATAAAATATAAATTTATCAATAACAATTATTCATACGCATTAAAAATTTATTAGAGGATTCGGTAATTCTAGTTAAAACATTAAATCATAATCATAATAAAACACAGGAACTAAATAAGAAAAAGCATTAAATTATAACAAGCAAAAGTAATGTGCATTAAACAATAAGGATTAAACAGTAACACAAAAAATTTTATGCAATAAATTCCACAATCAATACTAAACTATAAATAATTGAGTACTGAGATCAAATATTATAATCTATAGAGTCTAAAATGTAAAAATGCCACATAACCTAATAAAACAAATCGGGTTCAGATTTTGGGTTGAAATCCAAAATTTGAAACCCATTAAAGGGTCTCCTTCCATCCCCCTGCGGTGCCCATTTGTTCATCGATTATTGCGAGGCCCCAAGGGCCAGACCATTTGGCCCATGGGTCTGGCTAGCCCAACCCATTCAACCCATGGGCCAACCCCTCCTATTAGCTCCCCCGCTCACATTTTTAAAATTATTTTTTTAAAAATAATATTTTATCATTATTTTAAAAATCTAATTATTTTTATTATAAAAAATAATTTATTTTTAAATATTTATTTTATTTTATTTATTATTATTATTTTTTAATACTTATTATTATTATTATTTAATAAATTATTAATTTTTAAAAAATATTTTTTTATTTTTTTCTCCTTTCTTCTCCCGCATGCCATAACCCCCCCCAAAGCCTCGACTGCTTCACCCCCGGCCCCTCAGTCGTCTGCCCCTGGCATGTCGGCCGTCGCATCTTCGGCACTGTCCTCAGGTCCTCGATCATCCACACCACTCCCTGCACCGGCCCTTGGTCCTTCGACCCACCTCCGCATGACTAGCCCCCCTCCCCTCCCCCTCAGGCCCCGACGGCCGTCCGTAGGAATACAAACCCCCTCGGCCACCTACAGGCTGTTCGCGGGAAAATAAACCCCCCCATCCTTCGACCCCCCGACCACCAGCTCTTGGTCCCCCTGTAGCGAAAATTCAGTGCAGGGGCAAAATGGTAATTTTAAATTTTTTTCAAAATTACTATTTTACAGTGAAATTATTAATTAATATCATTAATTAATACTAATTAATCTTACACTAGGATCTAATTATGATACAACAGCATGTATTTAAATTTGAAATTCAAATTTGAAACAGTAAATTTTTTACTGTACTGTGTTCAGAACACATCACCTTTTGTGGTAGTCGATCACCACAATCTGATCACCGTCGGGGGTTTTGATCATCACGTCACAACCACACAAGTGTCTGGCCTCTGTGGATCATCCACACGAAGCTCCCGTCTGATCGGCTCCTCACGAATGCTAGTTCGTGATTTCACCCTTTTGATGGCTGATGTTAATCGAACTCTTTTGATCGATGTGTACTGACTCCTCGGACACTCCGAATCATTTGCATGGTTGGTTGAGAGGCTGATGGATCTCTCCTAAAATTTGGTGGACTCACGACACTCGTGGCACACCAATCTCACTTTCCGAACCCTAGGTAGAAACCTAGGGTACACACCAAAAACCCTGCGCCCACTTCTCTCTCCTTTTTCTCTCCTCTCGGTAAATTTTGAACACTTCAAAATTTTTTCAGAACCTCCCCACGCCCCTTATCTCTTCTTTCTTTCTTTTTTTTTTTTTTTTGCATGGAGACTTTCATGAGAAATCATTTCTCGTGTGGAATATGGGGCGCACAAAAGAGGATAAGCTGGCGCATGGTTATTTGGTTATCCATTCAAATTCAAAACCCCTTTGAATTTGGATGGGTAACAAACCAAGTTAATCCAAATAATTGGTGCACAGAAACATGGGTGTGAGAGAGCTTTGCGTGGGAGAAAATTCACGAGAAAATTTCTTCTCATGGATTCAAATGGACGCAAGGAAGTTGAGTGGCGCAGAAATTTAAAACAAGGTGGTTTGATTCAAATTGAGCCAACCTAATTAAAATAGGTTAAGCAAAATTAGACCAGATTAAACCCAACACAATTAGGCTTAATTAGGCTTAATAAAATCCTAATCAAATCAGGAATTAACTAAGCCTAACCCCTGATCAAATCAGGGACTAAACCACCTTAGCGATTAGATCAACACTTAACCTAATCAGGTCAATCCAAACTGAATCCAATTTAATTAGACTTGATCTAAAAATAATTACTCAATCAAATTGAGTTAATTAGCGATCAAATCACTAATTAAACCTCTCATAAATATTGAGTCCAAATCTGATGGGCAATTAGGCATCAGAGACCATCGATATGAAACCCTGATCAAAGAGTTCAAATTTCAAATTCAAAATTTGAAATTCAAAATTTTGACCCCGGTACCCAAAATGTGTGGAACTCATGATCAGAGAATCTTAATTCTCAATCATAGAGTCCCAGACACATAAGACTCATAATCAGCCATCAGATCAGAAAGGAACCTCTAATGTGTGTGACCCCGCAGGTTTGAACCTAAGCCGGTAGCACAGGAACCAATTCCTGTACTAATCGAAGTGACCATCTAGCAATAGTACCCGATGATCGGATAGGTCGAATTGCCACAATCACAACATTCAGAACCTACGTGAATATGGTTACCGTATAATTCATCCCTTTTGACCCCTGTGTTTAGGATGACTCAGGGTTAAACTGTCAACCCTGATGAGATCATCCGAATCGTGCTTAACTCAATTAGTTCTGTGACTCCTCACTAGGACTATCCTGGTCAAGGTTTTGCTAAATTAAAATACGACTGTACACAGCTCCTAAACTGGAGTGGTAATCCCATCTTGACACACGCACGACAAGTCAAGTACTTGACTACACCCAGAGCCTTTCGTCACTAAATTAGAAATTCAGGTAGTCCAGTGCCTAAGTGCAGTGAGTTGCTTGCAAGTCACCGTGGCGGTCTCAGGTGGAGGGACATTTATACCCATATCCCATCGGAGCAAATCTTGACAGCAGAAATAGCTCCGGAGTCGGTCACGTTCAGTGCAGATGTACCATTACATCTCACCTGTTTGCCATACCAGTGTCTCCACACTCCTTGGTTATGAGGACAACCAACCCATATGGCACACAACGACCTATGCTCGATAAACGTTGTCGTCCTTGGTAACAACGTATCATTTGGTTGCGAACAAGTTTAAGGACTAAGCGACAAATCCTCCTTTGTCGAGTCTAAATAGTCCTAAAGACTTCACCACAACATAGGAGTTCATTAGAAGATGAAACATTTGTGATGAAAAAAATATCAAAATAATTTTTATTTATTTATAATTCATGTACTAATACAAAAGGAGCACAACCGTCAACAGGCTGATGATTGACTTTGGGACACTATTCCCAACACCCCCATCCTCCCCCTCCACCATCCTTCGCCTCCTAGCTCATCACCACTGCCCCCACCCCCTGCGGTGCCCTTTCGCCCCACCCAACTCGTGCAAGGTGTCGGGCCTGCTTCGCTCGCACCCCTCACCCCCTATGGCACCCCTCCGCCCCACCCCCTGGGTCCGTGCCCATCACCACGCCCCCCACTCCCACCAAACACCCCCCTCCTTCTCCTTCCTCCCAGCACAGGCACCCCCGCCCCCCCGCTCCTTCCTTCCCTGTAGAGCTAAACAAAAAAGGGATTTATCTTTGAAAGTTGGCAGTGGTGTTAGCGATAGCGGTGATGACGATGGAGAGGAAGCCCGGGAGGGGGGGGCTCGTTTGCCGATCGATGGAAGCCCAGGAGGGGGGTGGAGGGTTTCGCAGGAACCAAGAGAGATAGACCGAAGTGACCGAAGAGGGATTTTTAATAAACTTTTAGCGATGTAAAATTATTTCCATCGCTAAAAATAATTATTAGCGATGCATATTCCATTTTAGTCATTAATAATTATCATTAATTTTTTTTTCTTTCTAAAATCTTTTTCCTCTAAAAATAATTAACAAAAAAATTCTAAAAAAATAATTTACGATAAAAATAAAAATTTTTGTTGCTAATAAGCATTATTAGCGATGCAATAATTTTTTTCTTCGCTAATAATTTTTACCAAAAATTTTTTTTTCTCTAAAAATTTTTCACTCTAAAATAATTAACCAAAAAAAATTTCAAAAAAATTAATTTGTGATGAAAATACAAATTTATGTTGCTAATAAATTTATTAATGACGTACCTCTATTTTCTGTTGCTAATAATTCCTATCCAAAAAAATTTTTTCCCTCTAAATCTTTTTCATCTAAAAAGATTTAACTAAAAAAAATTTCATAAAAAAATAATTTGTGATGAAAATATAAATCTCCATCACTAATAATTTTATTAGCAACACAAAATATGTTTTCATCGCTAATAATTCCCAACAAAAAAATTTTCCCCCCTAAAAATTCCCAAAATTTTTTTCCAAAAAATTCTTTCACAATTTTTTTTTTCCAAAAAAATTTTGTCCAAAAAATTCCTTTGCTAATAATTTTCAAAACTTATTTTTCTCGAAAATAAATTTTATCCAAAATTTTTTTTTATCGTAAATAAATTTTTATTCGATCACAGAGCATGTGCATGCCGTTCGATGAACCATATGCGTGTGGACTCGCATGGCATGCAATGGACAGGTGCAGATATATGCCATCTATATTATGATTGTGAATGAGGATGACGAGAACTCCGATGTGATGCAGAGAGTATAGAAATTTTAATAATTTTTGGATCATTCGATGCAACGTAGTATGCACATTGTTCGATACAATACGAGATGTATGCTATTCGATAGTCACAATCTTCGAGGTGCAAATGAGCTGGGTTGACCCGTGATCTAATCTGAATCAATCTGATTAGACCGATCCAAAATTTTTCATGGCAAATAATTGGGCATTAGCGATGGAAATATTGCATCCATTAATAATTCATCCCCCTCGGCTTTTGCCGCACTCGAAATGATATTTTTTTTTTGAAAAAGCCTGGCGGTCCAAAAATATTTAAAATTTAGGAGTTAGTATAAAAAGAAAAAGATAGGATGTAAACAAGATGAGTAGAAGAAGTTTAGAGAGTTGGAAGTCTAGGCTTTGCAACTGATTGAAGAGAATATTAGTACAATAGAAGAAAAAAAGTCAGCAAAGAAAGAGAAGTAGGACAAAAGTTGGCAAAAAAATTTCTGTCGTAAATAATCTGCCATTTATTTTTTTTTAAATTTTTAATTTTTCACCAATTATTTATGATGAAAAAAAATTATGTCACAAATATATAATTATTTACGATGGAAATATATTGTTGCATCATAAATATTAAATTATTTTTGATAAAAAATTTGCATTGCAAATAATCTGCTATTTATTTTTTAAAATTTTTGATTTTTCATCGATTATTTACGATGAAAAGTAGGTTTACATCATAAATATATAATTATTTATGATAAAAATATATTTTTTATAGTAAATAATATAATATTTATTTACTATATTTTTATTTTTTATTTATTATTTATAATAAAAATTATACATCATAAATATATAATTATTTATGACATAAATCTATTTTTGATCATAAATATTTAATTATTTTTGATAAAAAAATTATGTTGCAAATAATCTATCATTTATTTTTTTAAAATTATTAATTTTTTATCTATTATTTATGATAGAAAAATATTGTACATCATAAATATACAATTATTTATGATGAAAACATATTTTTTATCACAAATAGTCTGTCATTTATTTTTTTTAATTTTTAATTTTTTTAATTATTTATAATAAAAATTTTTCATCAAAAATAATTTAATATTTATGATAAAAATATATTTTCATCATAAATACTTATTATTTATGATGAAAAATTTTTATCGTAAATAATCTACCATTTATTTTTTTAAAAATTTTTGATTTTTCATCGATTCTTTGTGATGGAAATTATATGTCATAAATATATAATTATTTATGATGTAAATATATTTTAAGTCATAAATATTTAATTTTTTTCAATGAACAATATTTATCTTAAATAATCTATCATTTCTTTTTTTAAAATTTTTGATTTTTGATCGATTATTTATGATGGAAAGTAGGTTTACGTCGTAAATATATAATTATTTATGATGAAAATATATTTTTCATCATAAATAATCTATCATTTATTTTTAGAAATTTTTAATTTTTCATCAATAATTTATGGTAAAATTTTTTCATTGTAAATATATAATTATTTATGATGAAAAATATATTTGCATCATAAATACTTCTTTATTTATGATGAAAAACTTCTGTCGTAAATAATCTATCATTTATTTTTTTAAAATTTTTAATTTTTCATCAATTATTTTCGATAAAAATTTTACATCCCAAATATATCCTTAATTATGATGTAAATATATTTTTTATCATAAATATTTAATTATTTTAGATAAAAAATTTTATAATAAATAATCTATCATTTTTTTATTTTTAATTTTTCATCGATTATATGCGATGAAAATTATTCGTCACAAAGAATTAAATATTTATGATAAAAATAAATTTTTATCATAAATAATCAATTATTTATGATGAAAATAATTTTCGTCAG